>NW_015407634.1:0-2311 GCF_001527695.2 Protobothrops mucrosquamatus
TTATTGTTTTATTTTATTATTTTATTATTTTATTTTATTTTATTCTATAGTTTATATTTTATTTTTTATTTTATTTTATTTTATTTTATTTTTTTATTTTTATTTTATTGTTTTATTTTATTTTATTCTATATTCTATATTTTATATTTTATATATTTTATATTTTATATTTTATATTTTATATTTTATATTTTATATTATTTTATATTTTATATTTTATATTTTATATTTTATATTTTATATTTTATATTTTATATTTTATATTTTATATTTTATTTTATTTTATTTTATTTTATTTATTATTTTATTTTATTTTATTTTATTTTATTTTATTTTATTTTTTATTTTATTTTATTTTTATTTGTTTATTATTTTACTATTATTACATTTATAAGAGTTTTCCCCATCTCCTTTTATAAAAATTACAATTATTTTATTTTATTACTATTTACTACAGACAGTTAAGGGAATTTTGCTCCGTTTTACGACCGTCCTTGCCACGGTTGTTAAGCAAATCACTGCAATAGTAACTTGGTTGTTAAGTGAATCTGGCTTCCCCATGGACTTTGCTTATCGGAAAGTTGCAAAAGGGGATCACATGACCCCGGGACACTGCAACCGTCATAAGTACATGCCAGTTGCAAAGCCTCTGAACTTTGATCACGTGATCCTGCGGATGCCGTAACGGTCGTAAGTGTGAAAAACAGTCATAAGTCCCTTTTTTCCGTGCCATTGTAACTAGTCACTAATCAGATGATTTTAAGTCTAGGAGTATCTGTAAGGCAAGTCTGGGCAACTGATAGTGCAAAGATAAATAGAAAGAGAATGAAAATGTTAAAGAAATAATGAAAAAAAAATTGCTTTTCTCTTTGGGAAGTAATTGGCTGAGCCTCCTTGGTGCAGACAGGTGACCCTGGCCAGATAATAGTAATAATAATAGTAATAATAATAATAATAACAACAGCAACAACAGCAACAACAAAACAACAACAATAATAATGACGACAACAACAACAACAACAACAATAATAATAATAATAATGGAAGGGACCTTGGAGGTCATCTAGTCCAACCCCCTGCTCAGGCAGGAACCCTACACCCTTTCAGACAAATGGCTGTCCAGTCTCTTCTTAAAAACTTCCAGTGTTGGAGCATTCACCGCTTCTGAAGGCAGGTTGTTCCACTGGTTAATTGTTTAACTGTCAGGAAGATTACAAGGCTGAGGATTATGGGTTAGAGATCCTTTTCTAGCCAACGGTTTGGACAGAGACCTTGTTAATTCTGCAATTTTTACTGATGTTCAGGATTTTTTTTTCCTTTCTTCCTGCTATCATTTCTTCTTTTCACACAAAAGGCGTCCTTGATCAATAGCGGACAGACCCCACTGCAACAATCACAATCACAACCCAAAGAGCTGCTCCAGCTGCCTGCGTCCCATTTCACATACGCCTTGCATCACCCCTTTTGCTAAACGCTCCGGATTGGTCAATGGAATCCGAGATGGATCCGATATGATTCTCCAGTGAAGCAAATCGGAATTGAATCTTTTGCTGATGACCGCAATCAAGATCAGAATGTCTCTTGCTATATAAGTTGGTCATTAAGTGAGTTTTGCCCCCATTTTCTGCCACAGTTGTGAAGTGAAGAGAAGGACAAGGGGGGACAGGATAGCAGTGTTCCAATATCTCAGGGGCTGCCCCAAAGAAGAGGGAGTCCAGCTATTCTCCAAAGCGCCTGGAGGCAGGACAAGAAGCAACTGGTGGAAACACATCAAGGAGAGAAGCAACCTAGCACTAAGGAGAAACTTCCTGACAGAACAATTAATGGAATAGCTTGTCTCCTGTAGTTGCACTGGAAAGAGTGCAGAGAAGAGCAACAAAGATGATTAGGGGACTGGAGGCTAAAACATACAAGGAACGGTTGCTGGAATTGGGTATGTCTAGTTTAATGAAGAGAAGGACGAGGGGGTACATGATAGCAGTGTTCCAATATCTCAGGGGCTGCCCCAAAGAAGAGGGAGTCAAGCTCTTCTCCAAAGACCAGAAGGACAGGACAAGAAGCAACGGGTGGAAACTCATCAAGGAGAGAAGCAATCTGGAATTAAAAAGAAATTTCCTGACAGAACAATTAACCAGTGGAACAACCTGCCTCCAGAAGCGGTGAATGCTCCAACACTGGAAGTTTTTAAGAAGAGACTGGACAGCCATTTGTCTGAAATGGTATAGGGTTTCCTGCCTGAGCAGGGGGTTGGACTAGATGACCTCCAAGGTCCCTTCCAACTTTATTATTATTATTATTATTATTATTATTA
>NW_015407635.1:0-2310 GCF_001527695.2 Protobothrops mucrosquamatus
CTTCCAGCGTCAGCCGCGAATCCAGGAGGACACCCAAGTTGCGTACCCTCTCCGAGGGGGCCAAAGTTTCGCCCCCTATAGTCAGCGATGGAATCAGCTGACTATGCCGAGGCGCCGGTAACCACAGCCACTCGGTCTTGGACGGGTTGAGCCTGAGTCTGTTCCTCCCCATCCAGACCCTCACGGCCTCCAAACACCGAGGCAATCAGCGCAGATTTTCTTTTAAGTACGTCTCTGTTCAGGACTTCATCCTGAATAGGAGATTTACACACATGTAAGAAAAATTCAGGCTGAAATGTTTGCCCTTTTCTTTGACTTTCCAGGGTCAAATAGACCATGATGCATAAGTGGGTGGGGAGACACTCTTTTATGCAATGAATGCAAATTACCTTCTGATTCAGACTGTACTCCTCAAAGCCACAAAGACATAAACTGAAACAGATGAAGAGGGCTGATGCCCTTGGGGAAACTGATTGCAGGGAGAGTGTGGCCTTGTTCCCCTTAATCTGAGCAAACGTCTCTTCAAACTTAATGCTAATTAAGTCCTGCAAATTCGACACAGGGCACATGATGATGAGCAGATTATTGTGTTGTTGGCCCTTGCAAAAGAGCTACATAATATTTAGAAAGTGCTTTGAGATCAGTTATCTCGTAGATATTTATGGATATATTTTTTTTCATTCTTGCTTGAGTCGGTAGCACAGAGATGAAGTTAGCTTCACTTTACGCTAATTAAATTACAAGGGGAATAAATCAGTGTCCTGTGAAATGTACATAACAAAACTTAAAAGTTATGCATTGCACTCTCCTCTCACTCCTACACATGACTTAGCATGTGAATGTTTAAGGAGGGTGGCTCCCCCCCCCCCATTCTAATAGTGCAATTATTCACATTATATAACCAGCTCAATGCTATTTTTAATCAAGGGTTTGAAAATACATTTAAATGACATAAGGGGTCTCTCTTGAAATGAATGTGCCAACATATGCATGGAGGAAGGAGGAGGATGTAAAAGCAACAACTTCCTCTCTAACACCCTGTGCTTTAAAATGCAGCACATACAGCAGGTTATGTAACCTAACATAATCATTAATGACTCACACACTTACCTCACAATGGAGCTGGCTAAAATTAGATTCCCATTCTTAAGAGTCGGAACTTTTCCTTTTCTGCTCACTGGGATTTAAATGTAGTAAATTGGATAGCTTTTTCTTTTTGCTACTTGATCTTAATTTACTATGTGTTGTTGTTTGCACCTTTTTCTACTGCCCTATGCTCAAAATTCCAATATAAATCAGTATAATTCTAGACTTTTCTAAATGAAGATTGGGACCTGTTTTGTTTTGCTTTTGTCTCTTGAAATGGGTGTGTATCATTTTAAAATACAGTGTTCAGATTACGTCTGTTAGACAAAGCAAAACTACAGGTAGTCTCAACTTACAACCATTCGTTTAGTGACCGTTTGAAATTACAAAGGCACTGAAAAAATGGCTTTTAATCGTTTTTCACATTTACAACTATTGCATCAGCCCGAAGGTCACGTGACCAAAATTCACATGCTTGGCAACTGGTTCCTATTTAGGATGATTGCAGTGTCCCAGGGTCATGTAATCACCTTTTGTGACCTTCTGACAAGCAAAGTCAATGGAGAAGCCAGATTCACCTAACAGTTGTGATAGTAACTTAACAACTGCAGTGATTCACTTAGCCACTGTGGTAAGAAAGGTTGTAAAAAGGGGCAAAACTCACTTAATAATTGTCTTGCTTAGCAACAGAAAGTTTGGAGTCAGTTGTGTTGTAAGTCAAGAACACCTGTAATGTCTTCCCACTAATAAACATTTCTTCTCTATTTATTAATTTGTTGTTTATTTACCAAATTTAGAGACTGCCCATTTCACTCTCAGAACAACTCCTAGATTGCAAATCTAGAAGAAGAACAATTTGAATTGTAACCAAGTCTTTCAGAAAAAAATCACTTACTATTATTATTTGCCACCCACTGCTACTTTTCAGGACTGGAAGACAGAAAGATTGCCATTACTTTGGCTTCTACTCCTCTTCTAAAAGTGAGCTTTTCTTATCCTTTGTTTTTACGAACACAGGATCTACAGTCTCAAAACAATAGTTTACTACTGGAAAAGATATAACCTGTGAACCACAATCCAGCTCCCAAGTTCTCAAGCACATATTTCCCATAGCAGCTATCTCTGGGGTTATGTTGTGATTTTGGACCACAGCCAAACAATCTGCGGGAGAAGCGGTTAAGTCAATCTTTTAAATTCCGCAAGCACCTGAGTTTATATAATATA
>NW_015407636.1:0-2310 GCF_001527695.2 Protobothrops mucrosquamatus
TTATAACGATGACAGGAAAGAGAGAAAAGGAGGGAAGATAGGGAGAGGAAAGCCAAAAGTGAAGAAAGAAAGAAAAAAAAGGAAGGAAGGAAGGAAGGAAGGAAGGAAGGAAGGAAGGAAGGAAGGAAGGAAGGAAGGAAGGAAGGAAGGATGGGTAGGAAAGGAGAGAGTGAGAAAAAGAAAGAAAGAAGGGGTAGGAAAGGAGAGAGAAAGAAAGAAAGAAAAAGAAAGAAAGAAAGAAAGAAAGAAAGAAAGAAAGAAAGAAAGAAAGAAAGAAAGAAAGAAAGAGAAGGAAGGAAGGAAGGAAGGAAGGAAGGAAAGATGGGTAGGAAAGGAGAGAGAAAAAGAAAGAAAGAAGGGGGTAGGAAAGGGGAGAGAAAGAAAGAAAGAAAAAAGAAAGAAAGAAAGAAAGAGGGAGGGTGAGTAGGAGAGAGAGAAAGAAAGAAAGAAAAAGAGGAAAGGAAAGGAGCCTTCTAAGTGTAAGCAATCATTCCTCTGCTATAATTTTTTTTGGGGAAATTCTCTAAAATATTTTATGCAGCAAGTTATTCTCCAGCTGGGCAACCAAGCTAAGACACGTCTCTCCTTGTTCTGCCGACCAGCTCTGTCACCTGCTGTGAAGATCAAGGCCAAAGGCCGAGAAATCCTCTACCTGGCCAAGGGGGAGTCGGTAAAGTTGGGGTGTCCATTTGAGCTGGAACCCCAAGACGATGGCCCCAATGATTTGGATATTGAGTGGACACAGATGAATGCTGATCCCACGAATTTGGACAGTGTGGTGAGTGTGCTGAGGTCATCCAGATTCAATGCGTATTCCAATGCTTCTCAACTTTAGCAACTTTAAGACGGGGTGGACTTCAACTCCCAGAATTCCCCAGCCATTATGTTTTAAGATGGGTGGACTTCAATTCCCAGAATTCCTCAGCCAACGTGCTTTAAGATGGGTGGACTTCAACTCCCAGAATTCCCCAGCCAGCATGCTTTAAGAGGAGTGGGCTTCAACTCCCAGAATTCCCCAGCCGGCATGCTTTAAGAGGAGTGGGCTTCAACTCCCAGAATTCCTCAGCCAGCCTGCTTTAAGAGGGGTGGACTTCAACTCCCAGAATCCCTCAGCCAGCCTGCTTTAAGATGGGTGGACTTCAACTCCCAGATTTCCTCAGCCATTATGTTTTAAGATGGGTGGACTTCAACTCCCAGAATTCCCCAGCCATTATGTTTTAAGATGGGTGGACTTCAATTCCCAGAATTCCTCAGCCAACGTGCTTTAAGATGGGTGGACTTCAACTCCCAGAATTCCCTAGCCAGCATGCAATTCTCAAATACTGACTCAGTAGCTGGGGAATTCTGGGAGTTGATGCCCACCCAACGTAAAGTTGCCAAGCTTGAGAAACCCTGTTCAAGCTTTGAAACTCACATCTTAAAGATGGACCCTTCTTAAAGTTGGTTACACCACTGCCGTTTAATGGATATTATTTTTTATAAAACAGAGGAGTTTTATAACCAAGAATCCAGGGAACAATTATATCATAATTAATATCTATTCATTGATCTTATTGGTAACTTGCAGGCTGCCGAACCAACCTGATTTTAAAACCTTTCTTATGGCGGTCATTAAGTCAACCAATGGTTGACGAGGGATGTGCTTTTTCCAAAATGCATAAGTGGGTGCCAGTTTTTGGCAAAACCGGCACAGAACGTGGTCACGTGACCACTGCCGTAAACATGCCTACAGTGCCAAGTCACCAAAATTCAGTCATATGGCTGAGTCCTACGTTCCCTTTTTCGTAAATGGAGGACCACCCATATACACTTTTTCAAGACATCGTCCTAATAAGTCGCCTTTCCCGAGGCTAGTTCATTGGGAAAAATAATTAGATTAATTAATTAACAGCCTAATTCCGGTTGCTGCGCTTAAGATTACTTTATTGGATTTTGCAAGGTCGAGAGAGAAAAAACGAACCCAAACTAATAATTAAAATAAACAAACTTTATGTTTGGGAGGACGGCACGACGATATTTGCAGACTGGCCCAAAAAGGAAAAGAGGGCGGGTTGGTCCTATTTCCAGATCAAACTGAAGGATTCAGTTTGGTCGGTCTGCAAAAATGCACTAAACAGATCTCATTTCTCCTTAAGCCAATCAGAAACCTCTCTCTCTCTCTTTTGTTCTTTTCGATTCAACAGTGTTGTTCTCTGCTTCCTGCCCATCAGATCTTGAGCTATCAGGGCCAGCAAGTGATCCAGCCGGGATATCCATATTTGCACCCCAGGGGAGGGTCAGGAAACCAAGATGCCAGCCGTTTTAGTAACC
>NW_015407637.1:0-2310 GCF_001527695.2 Protobothrops mucrosquamatus
CTTAACTTCCTTTCAATCTTCCACCTTTCTCAATTCTGCCCAGACCCAGGTATTGACTTATTTTTCTCCTCACCGCTCCAGCTTTGGCTCTGCTTGTCCCCAAGCAGCAAAATCCTACGTCATGTCCTTGGAAGGCAGCAGCAGATTCATCTAGCTTCTCAAAGTCAACAACTTCTTGGACCTGGAAAGAGGCAGGACATCCAAAAAAACAGACGTGAAAAAAAGAACTGGAAACTCCAATGGAGAAAATGAAATATATGTGTCTCTCTGCTTCCCAAAACAAATGAAGACAGAACATCTCCCAACTAATGACGAAATCTTAACTCATGTTGAGAAGCCAAGATGAAATTATCAAACAATCAATAAAATGTACATATTAAAATGCACAACCTGGACAAGGCAGAGAAGGGATGCTGAAGTTTCCTTCCAGGTGTGGTGTGATAAGGGGGAGCATAGAAGCAAATGTTTTCTACTAGGCTCCCTTCTTGTGGAATAAGCTACACTCTGAAATAAGAAAAGCACCCTCATTGCTGATGTTTAAGAAGGTAGTTAAGTTATGGTTATTCTTGGGAGCATTTAGGAACTGAAGAATTGAATAGATTCATGTACCTGAGATAAGTTGGAAACAAATCAAGAAGAGAAGCAACCTAGAACTAAGAAAACATTTCCTGACAGTTAGAACAATTAATTAGTGGAGCAACTTGCTTCCAGAAGTTGTGGGTGCTCCAACACTGGTGGTTTTTAAGGAGAGATTGGATAACCATTTGTCTGAAATGGTATAGGGTTTACTGCTTGAGCAGGGGGTGGACTAGAAGATCTCTAGAGCCCCTTCCAACTCTGTTATTCTGTTATTCTTTATATCTATATGTAAACAGTTATGTAAACCACTTAAGATTTAATTGAAAGAAGGAGCATAGAAATGTCTGAATCAAACGTGGCAGTAAGCTAACTTAAGAGCTACACCATATAAAAAGAGGCTCCAGTATCTTGAAATACCAGCAACTCTGTGATGGATAGTATAATCTAGTACATAAAAGACTGAAGACAATTTGGTTCATCCAGTTCTTTTTTATATGGCAGTTTTCTTTATGGTACCATATTCTTTACATTGTTTATGTACTATATTATGTCTTACATAATTAGATTTCCAAATTCTTTAACCATTAGCGTTAGTAAACGAATAATTATTTATACCGTAGGTATTTAAAATTGCTTGATTGTCTTATATTTTGGATAGAGTATTCAATAATATTTTCAATTACTTATGTTTTTGATAAATTTGTAAGGTGTTCTATTGGTATGGAACAGAGAAGAATAAAATAAAAGATATGTAATATATTATTAATGATTATAAATATATTTCATCAACATTACTGTCAAGAAATGTTGAAAGATAAGGCTGGATTTTCAGGTAGCATAGATTTACAGTATTTTTTCTGAGGACTAGGTTGAGGATGACTATAATAATATATAGCAAAAATCCATGTGGTTAGCATTTAGAATGCAAATTAGGTCCAGAGAGACTCAGCTTTAAATCTCTGTCCAGTTCTAAAGGTGGACAAAAACATAAAATTAAAAAAAAATGTTTTGTTTCATACCACATTACTGTAAAGAGTCCCTTCTAAATTTAGCTTTCGGCGGCCAATGAGGATCACACGAGAGAATTTTTGCTGCTTTAAGATTTCAAGTAGCAATACTTTCCCAGTTTCTCCAGACGCACCCAAGATGAAACAGTTTTGTTTCTTCTGTTCTTCTGAACTGGGAACCGCCATACTGTTGGCAAAAAACAGCAGTAATTTTTTTTAATGGCATTTACAATTCAGTTCTCTACGTAATGCAGATGTTTAGTCCCAAGAGATTCAGTGACAATTTCTTTCCCCAAAAAAACTATACAGGATTGCAACTTCAACTTCACAAGAAATCAATTATTTGAAAACTGATAATGAAAATGGAAACACAGCATGTTGGAACAGGTAGTGTTTAATTTCTCCAAACCAAATCAAAGCAAAATTTACACCAAAAACAAAAACAACTTTTACAATTATTGCCAGGCCATCATATGATCATGGCATGCCACATGCAAGAACTATGACCAGAAATTAAGGATAAGATCAGGGCTTTTTTTCTCGGAGAAAAGGTGGCGGAACTCAAACCTGGCCACGCCCTCATCAAACCCTAGGACCGCCCCTTTAGAGAACAGGAATGCAAGTAAAATTTGGGAGGGGCTATTTCCGGTGTGGGAGGGGCTATTTCCGGTGCGGTCGGCCCGGAAAAAGGTGCCGGAACGCGGTTCCGCCGCGTTCCGGCTGA
>NW_015407638.1:0-2310 GCF_001527695.2 Protobothrops mucrosquamatus
ATTGATGATGTTACCTAGTCTGGCAATGAAACGTCTGCAAGGAAACCACCAAGGATCCCACAGTCATCGTCCTCCTCCTCCTCCTCCTCCTCCTCCTCCTCCTCCTCCTCCTCCTCCAACCCCATTCCTTTCTGGAACTGATGATGTTCCCTACTTGGGTCATGAAACGTCTGCAAGGAAACCACCCAGCTCAGAGAGCACCAAGGACCCCACAGTTCAACCCTGGGCTACAAATATTCTCTATTAATTCTAGAATAATCTAGTGAACTGACTTGGCTTTGAAATCCAGATAAGCTGACCTTTTTCCTTTCTTAATTGTTGCATTTCCTACCCTGCATCTTTTCTCCTGCTGTGTTCCTCCGAAGTACAAATTTAAAAAAAAAAACACATGGCAAAAAACCCATAAACCAACAGAATCAATCCATCAATGTGGACACTCTTCAGCCACAAAAATTCGGCCTAGCCAAGCTGCGTGTCCAATGAGCAAACGAGTTCAAGCTACATTTTCTCCCTGGTTTTGAAGCAAACATGGGTAAAATGCCTTCAAGGGCTGAAGGATGGCTTCCCTACCTTTTTTTTTTTAATTCCCAATTTTTATCTGGATGGAAAACAGGAAAACTCCTGGTGTTTTTCCCCCACTATCACAGGATGTGTGCTGTGTTTATAGGTGCTTGTGTGGCTCCCCAGAATTTGAGTCCCGTGCCCTGGATTCCGGATCTAAGGTCATTTGTTTCCTTATGCAGATCAGAGCTTTCTCTGGGGGCCCTCCAGGCAAAGGAATCTCCATATTCCCCCATTCTTTATCTGAGAAGCTGCAATCACCATAAAGGGGCAGTTTCCTTTCTGTTTTAGGTCTTCCTTGGACTGAAATTTATATAAAAGAATTGTTTAAGGAACTGGGGGCTTCCTCAATCCCAAGTCTTCTGCTACATGCTAAACCTGGAAGCCACTGGAGAAGAAAAGCTGATAAATTCAAACCAATCAACCAGCTAAATAAAAATGAGCTCTGATGAACCTCAGCCATTAATAGCTCTTCTTTTTGAGGGACATGGAGGCTCTTGAGTCCAGTGCCTTTCACGTGGGCTGTTTATAAAGAATAGAATAGAATAACAGAGTTGGACGGGACCTTGTAGGTCATCTAGTCCAACCCCCCCCATCCAAGCAAGAGTCCCTACACCATTTCTGACAGATGGCAGTCCAGTCTCTTCTTGAAAGCCTCCAGTGATGAAGCACCAACAACATCTGAAGGTGGTCTATTCCATTGGTTGATTGTGCTTTCTGCTTATTTCCTGGTTGAATCTCTCCTTGATTAATTTCCATCCATTGTTTCTCGTCCTGCCTTTTGGTGCTTTGGAATATAGGTTGACCACCTCTTCTTTGTGGCAGCTCCTCAGATATTGGAATACTACTATCATGTTTCCCCTGGTCCTTCTCTTCACTGGAGTAGCCATGCCCAGATCCTGTAACTCTTCTTCATATGTTTTAGCCTCCAGTCTCCTAATCATCTTTGCTGCTTTTCTCTGCATTTTTTCTAGCATCTCAACATCTCTTTTATAGTGTGGACAACATGTAGGCCTTCCTATTGCGTTCCATAAAATTGTTCATCCAGAAAGGTGCCTCCTGCTTAACCTAGCTTTCCTCTGCACAGTCACCAAGGGCTGAAATTTCAACTAGATGAAGGAAGGAAACAACCATAAGAAGCAACAGGGTGACACTATGAATGCAAAACCGGAACTGATTTCCTAGCTGTAGGAAAAAGGTACCAAAGTTTGTCAAAAAAAACTTCATGGCCCTGTGCTTCTAGGTGTCATGAGCCAGGACTCTTGAAGATCCACAAGACACAGCTGGGTAGAGATTGTCCTCAAGCAAACACAAGCAGAACCGCCAATGCCTTCATGCAAAAACCTTAAAAATACAGTTCGCAGCTCCAACTGAGCCCATTTTAGCAAAGGGTTGATCTTCATAAGTGGGAGCAACGTCCCTCCAGAATAATTCGAGAGCTCCAGTGGTAACTGAACCCTGTAATATAGTTGATTTTAACTATATTTACAATCAAAAGGGTTCCAGGGGAGGTGCAGATGGCTGTCCACTTACCTCTAGATACTTAATCTTGCATAATGCTAATGGCACACAGCATTTGCATGGGGAATTACTACCCTGATGGGTGCATGCATACACAGTTTTAACAGGTGTGAATTTAAATGAGCCATTAGTGTTTTCTTTATGTATGCCCAGGGTTTGTTTATATATATATATATATATATATATATATATATATATATATATATATATATATATATATATATATAT
>NW_015407639.1:0-2309 GCF_001527695.2 Protobothrops mucrosquamatus
AACACACCACCAGGCGTTGTTTTAGGTGTCATTATACACAACTGAGTAAGGTGCCTCCTCCGTTAATAGTATTGGCCTTAGTGAAGAAGAGCCTTCAGATTTTCTTTTTAAATCCCATCTGGGTCATTGAGAACCGTTTGCTTAAGTGACATTTATCAATCTGGTGACAACGCGACAAACCCCGTCGAAGTAAACGGGATCTGCCAGGTTCATAAACAAGGCTCCCAAACGCGCAAAGGTCCCATCCCTAGATCCCCGCGGAGTTTCCTTTCAAACCATCTACCTGCCATTTTAGGCTGCTTTCGCCACTCCGGCATCCCCACCACCACCACACCCCCGCCTGCCCTCAAAGGGAGCTTTGCCACACACTTTGGGGGTATTTAGGTAGCAGCGAGCCAACGCCAAAGCTGCCTTGGCCTCTCGGTCCCCAAGCGCCCGGCCTCAGGACCGACGGCTTCAGGAGAAGAGCCGGCTCTGGCTAGTTCAGGACAAGGTCCTCCTCTCGGCTTTGGTTCTGGCACTGCTGGCGGGGGCGGCCGGGCTGTGGGTGTGGACTCGCTTGGGGGGTCTCCAGCCCGAAGCGTTTGCCTCCGGCCTGGCCTTCCACCCCTCTTTAGCAGGCTGCTTGCAGACTCCTCAATCTGTTCGCGGGGGCGAGGGGCGGCTCATCCCATCCCACCCCCCCACCCACCCCGAGTTCTGGCCACGCGTCCCACTCAGCCTGGAGGGCGGGGGGGGAGGAAGAGAAAGCCCTGGGGTTGAGACCCGGCCGGGGCGCAGCACAGCGCGGCGCATGCCTCTCCAACCCACGCCAAGCCGCCTTCCCTTTCGTCCTCTCCCGGGCTTGGGCCGCCGCTGCTAGCATCGCCGGGAAGGCCGACCGTGACCGGGAGGGCTTGAACGTAATAAATAAACCAACCTCGCGGTCTTTGCAATTCCCTTCCTTGCAGGAGCCCCTGCAGTTCTCATCTGAGAAAGGCGGCCGGGGCGCATCTCTGGGCACCTTCGGCCACCCAAGGTGGACCGAGCCTCTGGCAGAAGTCGCCAGCCGCCGCTGTGGGATGGGGCGTCTCTGTCGCCCCTGTAGAGCGCTCTGAATCGCCGGTATGGGAAAGCCACGAAGAGGGCACCGGGATCAGGCTTTCTGCCCACCCCCGCCCCGTTCCCCAAAGACGGGGCTCTTGATTAGAGTAGGTATTGGGGATATAACCATGGTTTATCATGTTATTTATACTTTCCCCCCCAAAAAACCCCCCCCAAAACCCTGTTTCGGATGATGACCTACAAAAATATCTATTTTGGGGACCTAAAGAAAACAGCCTACAAGGCCCGTTGGTAAACAGACGGGAAGTATTTAAAATGCGTTTTTTTTTTAAAGAAAAAAAAATCCACCGTTAACTTCACGGCTGCTTGGATAGTCCACAATTGTTGTCTTTCGCCTTTAGAGGTTGGGTTCCCACATCATATTAAGCCAAGGCTTCTTTAACGGTGGTTTAGTGAATAAATCACAGTTGACACATTTATTCCACAAGAAGCTATGCCATAAATTATGACTCATCGACCACAATGGCGAGATTCATTGAAGCGTCTCTAAATAATAATAAGGAAGTGGGTGTCATATCGTGGCGCAGCAAGTCCTGTGAACGTAGCTTTTGGGTCGAATTCATACTAAGGGAGATGAACGTAGTTCCTAGGGATGTCGGTGGCTCTTAGGTCAGCTGACTCCCCCCCTCGCTGGTTTAAGGGAGGCCGGGTTACACCTAATTACAGACCAGCGCTTCAGCAATTTCCATCGCACACTACTAATTTCTTATGATGTGTTGTCCAGCACCAAACACATTAATTTGCAGGAAAGGCCAAATGACCCACGCTTGCTGGAAGCTTTCTCTTAACGGGCTTATTGGAGAGCGGGTGGACCCACGACCATTTCTGTTCTGGGGGAGGGGGGTCTTTTTCCTTTCCAAGTCTGGAGCGCTTGGCTGCAACCCTCCAGGGAGGGATGGCTCGGAAGAACTCGAGTTCCAAGGCTGCCAGGCAGGGGCAAACTTCATGGTGATTTCCCCCCCCCCCACGAGTTTTAAAAGCTGCGAATTGAATTACAACCCGGTTCTGCACGCGTAAAACAGACTAAAATATTCCCCGGAAAGGTCAGGTGAATTTCTCTTATCTGCGCCTTCTGGACCATGGGACGGCGTAATGTTCAGACCGCCTTTCTGGGGTGGAGAAATGCGGATGGAGTTTTTTTACAGAGAGGGAGGGAGGGAGGGAGGGAGAGAGAGAGAGAGAGAGGGAGAGGGAGGGAGAGGGAG
>NW_015407640.1:0-2309 GCF_001527695.2 Protobothrops mucrosquamatus
AGCGGGTCTGGCCTAGGGAGAATTTTAAATAGGGACAATTTTAATTATTATTTTAATATGACACAGCGGTAAATATTTGTTTTTAATTGGTTTTTATTGGGGATAGTGCTCTGTACTGTTTTAATATGCTGTGAGCCGCCCTGAGTCCTGTGGGGAGAAGGGCGGCATATAAGTTTGATAAATAAATAAAATAAATAAATAAATAAATAAGGGTGCCTATGGGGGCCTGGGCAGGAGTGGGACAGATCTGAGGGTCTCTGGCAGAAGGGGGTGGGACCGGGGCAAGTGCCAAGGCATGGGTCACCGGGGCAAGTGCCAAGATGGCCACCACAAAATTGTACATTGGCTCCCGGCTGGCCTGGGCCAGGGCCAAGGCAGCAGGGGCCGTTCCCTCACTATTTTCAGGATGGCTTTGCGGGCCACATGAAACCACTTCGTGGGCCACATCTGGCCCCCGGGCCTTGTGTTTGACATGTCTGCCCTACCACCTCCTAGGATATATGCAGACCAAAGAACCAGGTCAGATATCCATAAAGTACATTCATGCCAGACTGGCTCCTGGCAGAAGAGCAGAGAAGTTGCTATAGTAGAACAGATGGCTCTCAGTTCTATGCTGGAATTAGGCTGAGCAAGGAGCATTAAAGTCTTCTCTTATATATAGCAAATTGCTGAAAACCGGTCTTCTGCTCTGGCTGCCGCTTGCTTTCCTAACAATTTCTATTTTTTTTGTTAGCACTTGGCATGTTGGTTAAATACACTTCCAAATTCTCCATCTAGCTGGATTCGTTTCTCAACTTGCTGTGGCTTCTGCTGCAGCATATGACTGCCTAAGGTGTTTGAAAGCAAGCCTGATTAGCTTCCTATTTCTTGCTGCTTTTGCTCATCTTGGTACCTCTCTGCTCTTTATGTAGGGCAGATGGGTTTTACATCCTGTCTCAGCTGAGAAATTTATAGCTGCGTAATTACCCTTAACAGCCAGGCAGCAGCAGAGCCAGGAAAGCAATGACCATCCTCTCTTGTCAGGCTTTCAAGTGGTAGATCAAGAGCCACAATGTTGACAGCTAGAGAGTTCCTTGTGACTGTGATTGGAAGCTTATTGTGTTTTTATTAATGATTTAATGATTGTGTTATTAAGATTTTATGTTATGGTGGCTCTTTATAATGTTTCATAATGGTGAGCCATCCTGTCCCACAAAATAGGCTGTGTACAAATGTTGTAAAATAAATAAACAAAAAACAAAACAAAACAATGCAACTATATTTATATAAATGAAAAATAATTTCCCACTCTCAAGAAATAGGATGCACAGAAAAAAATATTGTACATCATGACCATATTCTTACATATTTTAAGATTAACTTCCCATTTAAAAGTTAAATTATATGGGGGAAAATAACTTCCTTTTTACATAAAGACTGAATTGCACTAGTGGTGGCGAACCTATGGCATGGGTGCCAGAAGCGGCACTCAGAGCCCTCTCTGTGGGCACGCACGCCGTCGCCCCAGTCCTAGGCCTTCAGCTGGGTTTTATAAAACCTTTTCACTTTAGGCCTCCGCTGCCGTGTGCAAAAAAAAAAAAGCTTCAATCAATCAGACAATTTCAACTTCTCGCGGGGAAAAAAAAGATCTTGCAAAGTTGGGATTGATTGAACTTTTTAGTCCCACCCAGTCTGCCATTACCACCGCAGCCACACCCACCCAATGGGCCATCCCCCAATTGGCAGCACCCAGCCAATGGGCCACACTCACCCGGCACCCGACGATGCCTAAGTGGGTTTTGGGTTGCAGTTTGGGCACTCGGTCTCTAAAAGATTCGCCATCACTGCACTAGCTCTTACATTTTTTATTATGCGGAATCCAAACTCTGCAAACTATAATTTCATACTTTAAAATGCCCAAGGGGGCTTAATTGACTATGGGATTCAAATGCTATAGGGCCAAGAAGTAAAATCCCATTCCATTCTATGACATATCAGAACACAAAAACCGAAGTGTTCCAGTGTTATCACAGTCCTCCATGAAAACTGTTTTCCCTTTTGTTCAATCATGTCTGATTCTAGGAGACTACCTGGACAAAGTTCCTGCAATTTTCTTAGCAAGGTTTTTCAGAAGCAATTTGCATTGTCTCTTTCCTAGGGCTGAGAGAAATTGATTGGCCCAAGGCTTTGTATCTAAGGTGGGTCTAGAACTCAAAGTTTCCTGGTTTCTAGTCTGACGCCTTAACCACTACACCAAACAAAAATTCACTGCAACCTTGGAATATACAAGCTGATCATAATGAGAGATCAGATGCAAGCACAGATCAAAA
>NW_015407641.1:0-2309 GCF_001527695.2 Protobothrops mucrosquamatus
GCAAGAAGAAACAGATTTTCTGCCAAATTGATTGGCGCATATTTGCGGGAGGAAAAATTGAGCAGGACAGAATTCTTTAAAATTATACAAACTCTTCAGATGTTTTGAAGCTAGAAAACATCTTGTGGTACTTTATGGGGATAGATTACATCAATATTGGTCATAAGGTTTCTCCTGTTAGTTTGTTGGCAACAAGTAATGAAGAATCTCATGTCATCCTAAAGTAGAAGTCCACAAATGAGTGCCTCCTGAAATTGCAGCCCTGCATCCCCCTTCTTTGTATATCCTGGTGTACCCTGTTGTGTTCTCGTGTCTTACTGCCTGCGCGATCTAACATACCCCCTGACCAAAAATCAAGGATATTTTCCATCATTTCTAGGAAGGAATGACAACAGCAATAGCAATGTGAGTCCTCCCAGGTATTTAACCTAGTGTCCTCTCCACTGCAGCTTCCTTTCCAAAATGTTAGCTGCCCCCTATTTTAAATATTAATGTAATTACTGGCAAGCATTTGTATACAGCATGCCACAAAATTAATCCATTTTCTGGGCACGTACCCTGAACTGAAGTGGACAAATGTTCACAGAATACAATAAGCCACAAAGAAAACATACCGATGGTATTGCTTACCAAGTTAGCAGATCGGGTGAAGGTATCTGCTGGCTTTTTAACTGATACGGTTATGAGTTTGCTGTGGTCTATTGTAGTCTGTAGTTCTTGTTGTCAGGCTTTTCTAAATGTTTTTTAGCAATGTGATTGTCACAGTGGAATGGCAGAAGACTATCAAAACGCATCAACTCTTGTTAATATCTTAATTAATTGTTAATATCTAATTAGTATTAATGCACTCATTGAAGCAGAGGTCCCCCTACAAATTCACACCATGTCATTTTGATCTTTTTTCTTCAACGTCACCCTTAGTTAGGCTTATGAGATCAAAGATCCTTGGATCAAGGAGCAGGGAATGGCTTTGGTCAAAGATTTACTGAGTTGTGGTTGTTAGTTGCGAAGTCGTATCCAACGCATCGTGACCCATGGACAACGTTCCTCCAGGACTTCCTGTCTTCTACCATCTTCTGGAGTCCATTTAAGCTCACACCTACTGCTTCAGTGACTCCATCCAGCCACCTCATTCTCTGTCATCCCTCCTTCTTCTATTGCCCTCAATCTTTCCCAGCATTAGGCTCTTCTCCAGTGAGTCCTTCCTTCTCATTAGGTGGCCAAAGTACTTGAATTTCAACTTCAGGATCTGGCCTTCTAAAGAGCAGTCAGGGTTGATCTCCTCTAGGACTGACTGGTTTGGTCACCTTGCAGTCCAGGGCACTCGCAAGAGTCTTCTCCAGCACCATAGTTCAAAAGCCTCAATTCTTTTGTGCTCAGCCTTATAGTCCAACTTTCACAGCCATACATTGCAACTGGGAAAACCATGGCCTTGACTATATGTACTTTTGTTGGCAGGGTGATGTCTCTGCTTAATGAAGGGCTAAGAACAATCCACAATCTACAAACTTCTCCATCCATATTCAACAGCACATTTCATTGAATTTAATAAGATATACATCAGAAGAAAGCAGGCAGAATACCATTGTGTCATAAATGTGCATTATTTGTGCCTATTCATACATGTAAAAATAGCAATAGCACTTAGTCTTATATACTGCTTCACAGTGCTTTACAGCCCTCTTTAAGCAGTTTACAGAATCAACATATTTTCCCCCATTTTACCCATTTTACCGACCTCAACAGGATGGAAGTCTGAGTCAACCTTGAGAATCAAACTGCTGGCAGTCAGCAGAATTACTGCATTCTAACCACTGCACCACCATAGCTCTTCCTTTTTAGGAACCTCAATTTTAAAAAAAATCTAAATAATTTCTGATTGTCTGTTGATCCTTTGCTGCCCATATTATCACGCCTTGTTATCTGACCTGTGGATCATTGCATTCAGTGTGGAGGTTATCAGAGTCTGCAAGAGAGTTTGTGAGCCACCCTGTACTGTATGCCCTTTATAGGCTTTTGGTTTCATTTGTAGGCATGTATTAACTTTCATATCTATGTGCCCGTGTACAATGGTGGGATTCAGCCAGTTTGCATCACTTTGGCAGAACTGGTAGCTAATCTTTTGTTGCCCAGGCCCAGAATGGACTTCCGGAAGCGGCATCCACACAGAGAACCGGTTGTTCACATGCCTTCAACTCAGTGTTGATTCCTGGTGACTGCCTGGACAAGTCCCTGCAGTTTTCTTGGCAATATTTCAAAATTTCATTGTCTCATTCCTAGGGCTGAGAGAAAGCGATTGGCCCAAGTTC
>NW_015407642.1:0-2309 GCF_001527695.2 Protobothrops mucrosquamatus
AAGTATTTTAATTGGAAACACAGCTTGTAATATTTGGTTTTAATTCGGCTTTTATCGGGGTTTATTTTCTGTATTTTTGTATTTTGTAATTTTTTGTATTTTGTGTTTATTATTTGTTTTTAATATGCTGTGAACCGCCCTGAGTCCTATGGGAGAAGGGCGGTATACAAATTAAAATAATAAATAATAAATAAATAAAATAAATAAACTCCCTTAATACAGTGGTGGTGAACCTATGGCATGCGTGCCAGAGGCGGCACGCAGAGCCCTCTCTGTGGGCATGCGCCATCGCCCCAGCACATGTGGTCTCTAAAAGTTTGCCATCACTGGCCTAAGGCCAGCCAGCCTGGAGCCGCCATTGGGGAGCCCACCATCCCACCCGCCAGAGACCCCCTGGATCTCCCCCAACCCTGCCCGGCTCCCACAGGTGTCCCTCCCCATAAGCAACATCAAGGTGGCCACGCCCACCCCAACCATGCTCACCCAATCTGCGATGACTACTGCAGCCACACCCATCCAGTAGCCACGCCTACCCAGTCTGCCAAGCCCACTGTAGCTGCACCCACCGAGTGGGCCACGCCCACCCGGCACCCGGCAATACATAAGTGGGTTTGGGGTTGCAGTTTGGGCACTCGGTCTCTAAAAGGTTCACTATCATTGTCTTAATATGATCCTTCCACCAGTCTCTAGGAAATAGCAATCGGGAGCTGCTTTCTTGCTCTTTTTATCAACCTCCCCAGCTGTGATTTGTTTTTAATCTCAGGTTTATATACATTCATAGTGGCTCTTCAAAGCCCACCACTGCACCTAGGTAATATGCTAGCTCAGTGCTTCTCAATCTCAGCCACTTTAAGATGGGTGGACTTCAACTCCCAGAATTCCCCAGCTGGCATGGAATTCTGGGAGTTGAAGCCCACACATTGTAAAGTGGCAGAGATTGAGAGGCGTGCTCGATTGTAAAATTGGTGTTGCATTTGAATTCCAAGCAAAGCATACCAATTATGTCTATCCCACTTCTGATTGCTGTCATGATTGCAATCTCTGCTTTATGATTACAAAACTCACCTGCCATCTCTTCCCTCCACCTGTTTTTTTGTTACCTTCCCTGGTGATTAAAACCTTTGATTTGTTTATTTGATTGTTTTTTATCCAGCCTTTATTATTTTTATAAGTAACTCAAGGAGGCAAACATATCCAACATACTTCCTCCCCCTACTTTCCCCACAACAACAGTCTTGTGAGTTGAGTTGAGCTGAGAGGCTCAAGATCACCCAGCTGGCTTTCATGACTAAGGCGGGACTAGAATTCATGTTCTCCTGCTGATTGGCCCAAAGTCAACTAGTTGACTTTCATATCTAAATGGGGATTAGAACTCACAGTGTCCCACTTTCTAGCCTGGTGCCTTAATCATTAGCTCAAAAAATATGCCTTAACCCAGGGGTGTCAAACTGCCGGCTCGCGGGCTGGATGTATCATGCCAAAATCATGCCCACCCCATTGCCGGCAATGGAAAAAAAGTCACAATACATCGCAACACGTCATGAGTTGACACTCCTGCCTTAACACTAGCCCAATTCTCTCTTTTTTGCATTTGGCAGCAATATGGACTTTGGAGAACTGTACCTTCTAATACAGGGGTGTCAAACTCAATTTCATTGAGGGCCGCATCAGCATTCGGGTTGCCTCGGGGGGGGCAGGGGTATTTGGCCAGGGTGGATGCAACCTACTGGGTGGGCGTGGATGGAGTGGGTGTGGCCTACTGGGTGGGCATAGCCAGCTCTACATCGTTTGCGTCAAGGGTGCCTGTGGGGGCCTGGGCAGGAGTGGGACAGATCGGAGGGTCTCTGGCAGAAGGGGGTGGGACCTGGGCGAGCGCCAAGGCACGGTCCATTTCCTCACAAAAGGTGACACCTCCCCAGCATGCACCCAGGGGGCGGGGCCAATGCGGCAGGGGCTGGTTCCTCGCGGTTTTCAGACGGCCTTGTGGAGCTAAGACTGAATGCGTTTCAGCACAAATGGCCACCACAAAATTGTACATTGGCTCCCGTCCGGCCTGGGCCAGGGCCAAGGCAGCGGGGGCCATTCCCTCACTGTTTCCAGGATGGCTTCGCGGGCCACATGAAACCACTTCGCGGGCTGCATCCAGCCTTGTGTTTGACATGTCTGCTCTAATATTACTATTACTATAATATTACTAATAGTGCTATTACTACACTATTAATAGTACCATTGCTATATTCCTGATACAATATTATTATTACAACTACTTTTTCAACTTCTTCTTTTGCACTGTAATTGCTAGGACACCC
>NW_015407643.1:0-2309 GCF_001527695.2 Protobothrops mucrosquamatus
GAGAGAGAGAGAGAGAGAGAGAGAGAGAGAGAGAGAGAGAGAGAGAGAGAGAGAGAGAGAGAGAGAGAGAGAGAGAGAGAGAGAGAGAATACTTACTGGCCCTTGCTTTATACTCAGTTATCACAATGCCTTCCACTAATAGGATTTTTCAGATAAAACTGAGGATGTGTTGATAATGTGTTTTTAGTAGACGGGTATGAGTCCATTTGCCCACAAATGCATCTCCAACATTATTCTGCTTAGGCAACCATGCTTCTATTACTGTCTGGTACTGACTTTTTAAATATAAGAAGGTATCTATTTCTCTCTGTTGAATTTTACTTTTACAGCCATCTTTCTAACACATTTTGTATTTTGAACATATTCCAAATGTTCCTGCAGCACTACTTTCTTTTATTTCATTTATACCTTCAGTAAGGTTACTGCCAGCTGCTCCAGCCAAATAATTAAGCAACGGCACCAGTTCTATATCTTTCTAGTATAAAAAGCAAACTTTACATTTCTTTCCAACCTAATTTTGATTTATGTAATAATACTTGTGCTATATCCTATACAGTATGTATCTCATAGGTATCCATATAAAGTTTATTGGAATTTATTATCATGTCAGATGTGTGTGTGTGTGTGTGTGTGTGTGTGAGAGAGAGAGAGAGAGAGAGAGAGAGAGAGAGAGAGAGAGAGAGAGAGAGAGAGAGAGAGAGAGAGAGAGAGAGAGAGAGAGAGAGAGAGAGAGAGAGAGAGAGAGATTTTATACAGTCAGTATGGCATAGCAGTGGGAAAGTCTAGTCTTTAGGCAGGGAAGCTAGCTGAGTGATCTCAAGCAGGGCACTTTTTTCAGTTCTAATCAGGCTCTGAAACAATCTGACTGAAAAATAAAATACTTTATTGCATCATACAGAAAAGTCCTTCCCACATAAACTCAGTGAATGCAATGGAAACCAAATGTACCCACTGGAACAAATGTGAAGAAGATGATACATAAATTATTTTAGTCCAGTGTACGAAATATTTGGAAGTCACAATTCAGCGGGACTTCTTTCTAAGTAAACATGTCCAGAATCGTATTATATGTATCTATCCAAAAATAAGTCCCAATTAATTTGGTGAACTTCTCATCTAAAGTTTTTGTTTGTTTGTTTGTTTGTTTTTTTAAAAAAGATCTGCCATCAATCCTGGTGGGAGTAATACTAGGATTTTCATGCCATGAAGTTATGGCAGGAATAACATTGCCTAACTTTAGTAATTGTATTTTCTAAATAAATATATAGTCTAAAATATGTAAGGTGGTCAGAATTCTCCTCTCCTCTCCTCTCTTAACACAGTGAGATTCACAGTGAAGTCATGTCAGGACCTCAAACAAATCATTGTATCCTTTCTATCATTATCGTAGATCATTTCTGACTTTCTACTACATATCGCTCATCTTTATAAGCACCTGGCAAACTGAATGCCAAGTTTATTGGACATTTTCAGTGGTTTTTTGTTTTCAGTTTCCAACTGTGCTGGGGGAAAAGAAACCCCTTCCTTTCTGGTTCAATACCATCACCCTTACCTTTATGTTCTCAGCATCCCACTTTTGCTTCCTTCCTGATTAAAAGAGATTGCTTCACCAGAATGAAAGAGTGCTGAAACTCCAGGTCTCTCATGAGCTCTAGCAGAGGGGCCTTTAATGACAGAGAGCAAAGAAAGGGAAGGGAAGTACTGTCCCTTCTTGTCACTCTGACTCTGAAGGAAGAGATGCATTCTGGGATGGAGGGATGGGAAAAGGAAGACAATTTTTCTTGCCACTCTGAGTACAGAAGAAAGAGGGGGGCCTTCAAGATGCATGGAGGAGGGGTGAAAGATGGAGACAAGGAGGATATGTTGAATGATATAATTTTTTGGAATGGGAAAGTGGATTATGTCAACAATTAACCACCTCCTATCACCAAACCCAAGAAATGTAAAGTAATATGTAAAGCAAATTGGTATAGGGTTTCTTGCCTGAGCAGGGGGTTGGACTAGATGACCTCCAAGATCCCTTCCAACTTTATTATTATTATTATTATTATTATTATTATTATTATTATTATTATTATTATTATTATTATTATTATTATTATTATTATTATTCAATTTCCGGTGCGCAACATGGCGGACCTACCTGGGGCGGCTCCGTGACAGAGTGGAGCCCGAAACAGAAAATGGGGGGCCTCCCGGAGGCCGAGGGCTCTCCTGTGATTCAATTTGGAGAGCTGAACTCGCCAGCAGTCTAGTCTGGCGAGGATACTGAGGGGCGAAGGGCCGGTGCTCGGCGGAGCCTCGGCGAA
>NW_015407644.1:0-2309 GCF_001527695.2 Protobothrops mucrosquamatus
CGGTACCCTGAGGAGACCCACTCTGTGAGAGCGTACAGGTCGGTGGGGGGTAATCTGTGGCAGGAGGCGGTCTCGAAGGTAACCAGGTCCGGTGCCATGGAGCGCTTTAAAGATAATAACCATCACCTTGAAGCGCACCCGGAAGGCCACCGGTAGCCAATGCAGCTCGCGCAGAAGCGGCGTAACGTGGGAGTGACGTTAGTGAAAATACGTTATTCACTACCACTAGTTTTGAAATGTCAGAAAATGTTCAGCATCAAAAATTGACTACTATCAAATATCAGGTGTTAAATATAAAATATTTACAAGCATTGAATGCTGAATGCCAAATATTTGATGAATATTTGACCTTTTAATCTTCAGTAGCTGATTCCAAAGAGGATTTACCAAGGCAAATTGATTTAGGTTTGAACTGAAGCTGCATTTTATTGCTAGCTCAGGGGCTGCTTCAGAGAATCACAATAAGGCACCAATCTTCTGTCTATAGATAAATTCATTAACCATTGAGCCAAGTTTATCTGGTGATAAAGCTTCATGTAACAACTGGTTATCTGGGAATAGTTTCAAAAAGTCCACACTCTATGTCAAATGTATATTTTAATAAACAACAGCAACAATAAAAAGAATTTGCATATTTCAACAAATTATAATTGTCTGCAATTCTTTCTTTTGAAAATATGAAGGTACATGCTAGCTATCTTGGGGATTAACAGAGAAAATGAAAAAATAATTTTCATTTAGAAAACATTATTCCTATGATATCATTATATACATATATAAAATCTTTTATAGGAGAACAAAATATTAAGCAGACGCATTGTAAAGCCATTAATTATGCAGATATGTTGTAAACACATAAGTATATTTTGTATACTTTGAGATTTAATTTATAAGAATAACATTTTTTCTAAAATATTAGAGCTGTATACTTAATTATTTATCGTGTCATTCCTTATAAATGCCTCTAATGAAGAAATCTACTTTTCGAAATCTTAATTGTGGCAGATTTGAGAACAGATTTCTGATTTTATATTTCCCCTCTCATTTTTTTTGACTTGCCTGTTATTTATGTAAGTGGGAAGGGATTCTTTGTGAAAGTGCCTATATGATAGCAATAAGGAAAAAAAAGTTGATTTGCAACCAAATAATTTTGCTTGTTATTTTTATTCATATAATTTTTGGAGTTTAAGCTTGTTACCCTGCTATGCAGAAATATTTGTAGCTATAATAACACTTTGCCCTCTATATGTCATATAAAGATGAAAAAGATGATGTTTTAGAGTTAATTGGCATATTACAAATTCACAAATCAACTGCGGTTGTGTGGCATTCATCCAAGAGTTCTCTTTTGGAAACTTGAATACATAATTTTCTGAACTTGTAACAAAATTGTGGAGCATAGACACAGTGCAGAGAAGCTTGGAGGAGAGCCAACAGTACAATATTTTAAGAAAAAGAAACTAGAGGGCAAGTTGGAAAATTGAAGGCCTGTCAATTAACATCTCTGCCAGATAAGTTGGTAGAAAGTACTGTTAAAACTAAAATGATGAAATACATAGAAGAGCAAATTCTGCTAAAACCAAATTAATATACTGTCTGCAGAGGTGGATCTTGCTTCATCTATGGAAAAAGGAAAATTGAAACTCAACATCTTAACAAGTATTAAGAAGCATGCCAATAGACAATCCAAATATATATTGTACTCTGGGTATCCAAGAAGCTTTAGATAAAGAGTGTCAATTTAGGAATTTCAATCACAAGGCAAAAATACAAGTTTTTAATGAGCCGTTATTTGGTTAAAACCAATGAGGAAAAACTAAAGAAACAAGATTCCTCTTCTATAAATATTAAAAGTAGGACTATTTACTTTATAGCATTTTTACCTACAATTGGCACTTCTATGCTGATATCCTCCTGGTGTGTGGAATTCCTAGCTTTCTCAGTAAGTAGATCTTGTAGGCTTGGATTTTGTACTCTAATGTACCCTGAGAGTACCAAGCTAACTACGACTAGTTCACAAAAATAGTAGAAAACATAATAAAACTCTCATAAAAGAACTGACGAAAAATGTATCAAAATTCATAATATTTTTTCAAACATAGAATATGCCTTGCTAATCTTATGGAGAAGAGAAAAACATTTTTATCTGTGCCATGTGCCTTCATGCAATTGTTTCTCAGAGAAATTTTATTAAAGTTGGCAAATAATGTAAGAATGCAATCAATTGGGAGACAGTATTTGTTCATTAATTAACAAGCTAGATGAGAAAATCTCCATACATTTTTCAAATCATGAATTACAACTCAATA
>NW_015407645.1:0-2309 GCF_001527695.2 Protobothrops mucrosquamatus
TCTCGGAGAAAAGGTGGCAGAACTCAAACCTGGCCACGCCCTCATCAAACCCTAGGACCGCCCCTTTAGAGAACAGGAATGCAAGTAAAATTTGGGAGGGGCTATTTCCGGTGTGGGAGGGGCTATTTCCGGTGCGGCCGGCCCGGAAAAAGGTGCCGGAACGCGGTTCCGCCGCGTTCCGGCTGAAAAAAAGCCCTGTTCCTATGAGATAGATTAGTCTCTGGAGGGGATTGTATGTCAAAGAGCCAAAGAGCTCAATGATGTCCTCAGCCAAAATGGGATGTACACCCTCGTGGCAGCCATTTTCTGAGTAACACCTATAACATTTTCTTAGAATTCCAAATATATTCCAAGACATCCCAACACATTGAACAGGTCTAAATATAAGCAAGAATATTAATATTAATATTAAGAATATTAAATATTAACTAATGGAACAACCTGCCTCCAGAAGCGGTGAATGCTCCAACACTGGAAGTTTTTAAGAAGAGACTGGACAGCCATTTGTCCGAAATGGTGTAGGGTTTCCTGCCTGAGCAGGGGGTTGGACTCGATGACCTCCAAGGTCCCTTCCAACTTTTATTTATTATTATTATTAAGAAGAAAGCATTAAATAAATTAAATAGGAAGAATGCACTGTCTAAAATAGTGAGACATGTACTACTACAAGCAGTAGAGCAGAAGTGAGCAAAGTAGTTAAACTTCTGTATACAAAGTGCAAAGAACCAAAGATAGATCCAGAAACAACATTTAAATGCAAAGGATTATTAGGCATATTTAATATGCATAAGCTATGGCTGTTCCAAATACAACCATCTGCAAACCCAAGGAATTGACAAACATTAGCAAAGATTTAATTTTTGTTTTATTTATTAGCATCCCACCTTTATTATTTTTTACAAATAACTCTAGGGGGCAAACATACTCAACACACCTTCCTCCTCCTATTTTACCCACAACAACCCTATAAAGTTGGGTTGGGTTGGGTTGGGTTGAGAGAGAACAACTGGCCCAAATCAATCTTTCAGTTTTTCACACAGATGGGAATTAGGGGTTTAGTGAAATCTGTTAGAAATTAGGAATTTTTTTTTTAAAAAAGTAAATCCATCTTGTTTAATAGTAAGATCATCACGAGTTGTATAATCTCAGTCATAATTGATTCATAAAGCATAATTTTGCCTTAACCTCCAGGGCTGACTAATATCTGAAAAGAGGGATTGGGAGTTATGACCTGTCAAATTTATCTATAATTGCTATTTTCATCTCTGAAGGAAAAAGGGACAAGATTTCCATACTCCTATTTACCCACTCTTGATATAGCAATGATTTTATTACAATTAACACTGGCTGATTGATTTGATTTTATATTAATTTTTCAATGTAAGTAGGAATGCCACCAGTTACATATATTATGGCTTAAAAACAGTGCTATGGATAACTGTTCTGTTTTCCTGGCTGGGTGGGCATCTCACATTTTGATCTAACTTGTTAAGCATATGGTTGTTGATTTTTAAATGTCCCTACATAGATGCATCCTCATCAAACTATTCTTTTTCAAAGTAGGGACCATGAGGTAACATATAAAAAGGAGTAAGGCAAGCCAAGGCAAGGCAAGATAACCTTTATTGTCATTTTTACTGTGGGCACAATGGCACACATTAAAAATGAAATTTTGTTGCTTACTCCCAAAAGAGGAGGCTTTAGAGTAATTTAGAAATATTAAATGAAACAAATTAAGGAATAAAGTAGTAAAATGCTATTTCGCTGAATTTAGCTTACACATCAACACCACTCACTGTAGCTCTCATGAGCATCTGGGTGCTGAGAATATCAAACAAGATGGTGGCCCTTCAATTGAAGCTTCAGCCTTTTCTAACCTGCACTGTGTTACACTGTGTTACACATAAAAAAGAAAGGGCTTTGACTACACAACTGAGGCCCCCATTTTGCCCCATGCTGGTATCTATCAACTTTTCTTATAATTTCTGTTTTTGCAAACCATCTTGTTATGCATAGTACCACTTAATACCATGTCTATTGTTGGTCATTTTGTTTTTAACGTATTACCTGGACCTGCTTAACGTATTACCTGGACCTGCTTAACGTATTACCTGGACTACTGTAATGCTCTCTACATGGGGCTCCCTTTGAGGAGCACCCGGAGACTTCAACTGGTCCAGAATGCGGCCGCGCGGGCGGTGTTGGGAGGGACTCGTCGCTCCCATGTAACACCGCTCCTGCGCGAGCTGCACTGGTTACCAGTGATCTTCCGAGTGCGTTTTAAGGTGTTAGTTACCACCTTTAAAGCG
>NW_015407646.1:0-2309 GCF_001527695.2 Protobothrops mucrosquamatus
TTCTTTCTTTCTTTCTTTCTTTCTTTCTTTCTTTCTTTCTTTCTTTCTTTCTTTCTTTCTTTCTTTCTTTCTTCTCTCCCTCCTTTCTTTCTACCTTCCTTCCCCCCTCTTTCTTTCTTTCTTTCTTTCTTTCTTTCTCTTTTGTTTCCTTTATGACCGAACAAGACGGCGTGAGTCCACCCTATCGGGACGTCCCCATCAATGTGACCCTGCGGCGCATTGCGCACGGGACGGAAGCGGTTGCAGCTCAGTGGGACTTCGACCTGCTGGACGGACAGGGCGGCTGGAAGTCGGACGGGTGCCGCGTCCTTTTCTCGGATGAAAACGTCACAGCCATCCAGTGTGTCTCCCTCAGCAATTACGCTGTCCTGATGGTGGGTCTCTCGGTCTCTCTAAGCCCGGGGGGGAGGGGGGGAGAGAGACTGACAATGTCATCCAGATGTCTGCCCTGGTTGGGTGTTTAATATCAAAGCGCTAAACCCCGTCGGGATAACTTGGCTGCCCAGGCGAGTCTGATGGTTGCCCTTTCCAGAGAGAGAAAAGGGTGGAGAGATGGTGGGCTTAAGAGTTCTAGGCTCAAATCTCTCTCATCTTTTTGCCGAAATGAAAAAAAAAAGCATAGCTCAGGCATTACACAGGTAGTCAATCGACTTAGAACCGTTCGTTTATATCCTCATTTGTCCAAATCACAGAAGTAATGTTCCTTCCTCCCCCTGTTCCCTCCTCCCCCCCCCCCAAAAAAAGGTGGGTTTTCTTGAAAAGTGCCTCTGCCCGAAAGAAAGAGCGGTCCAGCATCACTTGGATTTGGAAAGAGGCTCCTCTCGCTTTCTCTTCCCGGGGATTAGCACCCAGGGATGCTGTTTTTTGTTCTCGGGACCTGCCCGTTCCTGTTTGGAGCCGTGCCATCTTTTTCTGTTGCACCCTTCCTCCATTGCTGCACAAAATGCATTTTCATCCTGCTATTATAAGTGTGACTGCGACCATTCCTGTCTTACCAGGGCTGCATTCCTTCACATCCGCCGCTAGTTTTGGGTCTAGCACGTTTATCAAATCACGGTTCACACATTATGGATGCTACGATTCCTGCCATTAATATGCTGCCGGGCCTGTCCGGTGGCCTCCTTTAAAAAATTATAATAATAATAATAATAATGTGCTAGTTATGCTCTGTGCATTATGACCCAATCTCTCCTTTTCCCCTTGCTGAGAAGGTGGAAGGAAAATGGTGGGAGGAGCGATCCGCCTTACTCGTTGTTGCCCCGTGGGCTGTACTCAAGTTGCGCGGCATTCTTGCCTGCTCTAAATGTTTAATCCATCCTAACGTTCTGAATTGTGTCGTGTTGTCTTGCCTGTCAGGATTTGACAGGGGACGCCCAGTCAGCTGACCTCCTCCATCCCGTTGTCTATGTGTCTGCTGTGATTCTGCTGCTGTGCCTCTTGATGATCAAAATTAGCTACATTTATCACCACAGGTAGCATAATTCCAAATGTATATTAAATTAGTTGGGTTAAATCAACAAATATTGATGAGTTGGGAGGGGGGATTGCGCCGGCACTAACAAAAACGTCTCCCTTCAAAGCACCAAAGTACGGGCAGTCCCCGACTTACGACAGCTCATTTAGTTCGAAGTTACAACGGCACTGAAAAAAGCGACTTAGGACTGCTGCTCACGCTTACGACCGTTGCAGCATCCCCCACGGTCACTGGGTCATACTTCCCAGGGTCGTGTGATCCCCGGTGGTGACCTTCCGAAAGCAAAGCCAAGCCAACGGGGAGGCCAAATTCACTCAACAACCGTGGCTACTAACGTAACAAGGGCAGTGATTCACTTAAGAACTGTGGAAAGGAAGGTCGTAAAAAGAGGCAAAAGCCAACAAGCTTCTCGCTTGGCAACATAAATTTTGGGCTCGGTTGTGGCCATAAGTCGGGGACCCACTGTAGCCCTTCCTTCACCATCTTGGCAGGCAGGCAGGCAGGCAGGCAGAATGATAGATAGACAGACAGACAGAGTGATAGATAGATAGATAAGATAGATAAGATAAATATAGATAAGATTGTTAGATTAGATATAGATAAGATAGATAAAAGATAGATAAAGATTGTTAGATAAGATATAGATAAGATAGATAAAAGATAGATAAAGATTGTTAGATAAGATATAGATAAGATAGATATAGATAAGATTGTTAGATTAGATAGATGATAGATAGATAGATAGATAGATAGATAAAGATTGTTAGATAAGATATAGATAGATATAGATAAGATAGATATAGATAAGATTGTTAGATTAGATAGATATAGATAA
>NW_015407647.1:0-2308 GCF_001527695.2 Protobothrops mucrosquamatus
GGTCTATGGGAGGGAATCTGTGGCAGAAGGCGGTCTCGGAGGTAGCCAGGTCCAATGCCATGGAGTGCTTTAAAGGTGGTAACTAACACCTTAAAGCGCACCCGGAAGACCACTGGTAACCAGTGCAGCTCGCGCAGCAGCGGTGTCACATGGGAGCGACGAGTCCCTCCCAACACCGCCCGCGCGGCCGCATTCTGGATTGTTAAGTCATAACAATCCAGCAACAATTAAGCACTTTTAAATCCGACTCATTATACTTGCAAAAATGATCTGTTTATGTTCATTACTAGATGTAAATAGGATACTTGTAGCAGCCTCCTTAAAGTCTGTGGAATTTCAACCTTGATACACTAAATATTTACTTGATCACGGTTTAAATCTGTCCACATGCGGTGTTTGGCTCTAAATGCCTAGAAATGACGATCACCAGAAAGGTAGATGTAGCAACTTCCCTGTCATGGCTAATTAAGGATCTTTCTCCACTTCATCCTAACATGCTCTGCCAACCTCTTTCCTGCTATGCCTCCCAGCCCATGAGAGAGAGAGCCTTAAGTGATCCTTGCCTATCCCTGTATGGTGTTTCCTCCCTATTTCTCATACTATATCAAGGCTTTGCAGGTCATTAGTGGGAAGCACGAATGGAGGCTTCAGCCAATCCAAGGTCAGAAACCCAAACCAATCTCACCTTTGGTGGAAATCATATCCACAGTCATATCAATGACAATGATGGTCCCAGTGCGACCAATCCCAGCACTGTAGAAAGAGGAAGAAATGGGGATTATGGGCATCGGAGTGCATTCTGGCCACAAAATAGGCACATTTCAATATGTTTATGTCACTTTATGACTGTTCCACAAACAGTACTGGGGTTTGACCCAAATCTATGTAAACGTATTAAAAGCACTATCAAGAACTGAGCCAACAATGATATTTTTGAGAGCAGAATGTACACATGGAAGTAACTCAGGAACAGACAATTTAAACAATGTCTTATATTTTCCTAGAGATCTGCACCAAAATCCAACAAATTTAGAGGGTTACCACAGAGAAAGTAGTGCCTCTTGCATTCACCAATCTAGTGAACTAGTGGGCACAGGAGCCGAAGCCTGGGATCCAAATGGTACTAACAAGAATGCAAAGGACAGAATAGCCTTGTTGGATTATACCTAGATTTGTCAACTGACAAGACACTGCTAGAACATTTCAAACAAAACCTCAGAAGTATTTTATATTTATTAATCACACTAATTAGATTGTCCAATTCTTGAAATCTGGGTGGCAACCAACAATAATACAGAATATAACAAAACAATGAATAAAGGAGAGACCCATGGTTCTCCTAGGAGAAACAGCCCACAACCAATCTTGCACCAATCCAAAGAAATCCTCCACTCACCCTAGTCCAAAGCCTGGGGCAGAGCCAGGGCTTCAGGGTCCATTGAAGAGCAGGGTAGGGGCCATTTCAATCTCTTTCCTCCAGAGGTATCAATAAGTGAAAACAATAGTGTTACGCTACTATGTCTTGGCCTGAATCTTGACCAGAAAAGGTCTAAATAATTGGTTTCTTCTGGGGCCTCTGCAGCTGCAGTGCAACCATCTTCTCAACTACCTTTTTCAAGAAGGGGAGCTCGGAAACTCAAGGCAAATTACTAAAAGTTTTATCTGATCTGATGGATAATTTAGGCTAAAGCAGTATACCAGCAAAATGCTATGGACATAGTATACTTAGATTTCAGTAACGCATTCAACAAAGTAGACCATAACCTACTTCTTGGTAAGCTAGAAAAATGTGGGATAGACAGCATCACCACCAGATGGATCTGTAGCTGGCTGACAAACCGTACTCAACGAGTACTCTTTAATGGTACTACATCTACATGGAGGGAAGCAAGCAGTGGGGTACCACAAGGCTCTGTCTTAGGCCCAGTACTCTTCAATATCTTCATCAATGACTTAGAGGAGGGAATAGAAGTGGAACTCATCAAATTTGCAGATGACACTAAGCTGTCAGGAATAGCCAACATCCCAGAAGACAAGCTCAGGCTCCAAAAGGATCTTGACAGACTTGAACAATGTGCCCTATCAAACAAAATGAATTTTGATGTGGAAAAAAGCAAAGTTTTACACTTAGGCAGGAAAAACCAAAGGTACAAGTACAGATTAGGCGAAACCTGGCTCAAAAATAGTAATTGTGAGAGGGACCTTGGAGTCCTAGTGGATGATCACTTAAGCATGAGCCAGCAATATATGGCAGCAGGCAAAAAAGCTATTACAATCCTTGGTTGTATAAATAGAGGCATAGAATCAA
>NW_015407648.1:0-2308 GCF_001527695.2 Protobothrops mucrosquamatus
TGTTAAAAAAAATGGAAATAAATGCTTGAAAACGAGTCAGAGTGAGTCTCTCCTTCGTCTTGGTTGGGAAAAGCGGCCCGGGGGGGGGGAAAGTTTCTCCCTTTTTCCGGGAACGCCTTCCCTCTTTCGCTTGGCAACCGCATCTGCTTTTCTCCTGATTGCCGGCTGTTTGGAACAGCGTGTGTGCATTCCCTTGAGCGCGAAGACCACACTGAATACCATCCTGCACCGAATGGCCCTGGCGAACGCGTTAATGCCAGCTAGAGGAGTTGGCTTGAATTATCACTCTATTATACAACGAGGTGACTGCACACAGGAAGTGTTTAACCACACCAGACAGGCGTTTACACAACTCAGTAAGGAACAGGGAGAGACACGGAACGTCGTGGTACAGAATAGGAAAAATGTGGGGTAGACAGCATCACCGCCAGATGGATCCGTAGCTGGCTGACCGGCCGTACTCAGCGAGTGGTCCTCAACGGAACCGCATCTCCATGGAGGGAAGTGTGTAGTGGGGTGTCCCAGGGCTCTGTTCTGGGCCCAGTGCTCTTCAACATCTTCATCAACGATCTGGACGAGGGGATAGATGGGGAACTCATCAAATGTGCGAACGACACCAAGCTGGCAGGAATAGCCAACCCTCCAGAAGACAGGCTTAGGATACAGGAGGATCTGGACAGACTCGAACACTGGGCGCTATCTAACAAAATGAAATTCAAGGGTGAAAAAAGTCAGGTTCTACATTTAGGCAAGAAAAACCAAATGTACGGGTATAGTATAGGGGGTACCTTGCTCAATAGTAGTAACTGTGAGAGGGACCTCGGAGTCCTAGTGGACAATCATTTAAATATGAGCCAGACGTGTGTTGCAGCTGCCAAAAAAGCCAACACAGTGCTAGGCTGCATTAACAGAGGGATGGAATCAAGATCAGGTGAAGTGTTAATACCACTTTACAAGGCCTTGGTAAGGCCACACTTGGAATACTGCATCCAGTTTTGGTCACCACGATGTAAAAAAGATGTTGAGACTCTAGAAAGAGTACAGAGAAGAGCCACAAAGATGATTAGGGGACTGGAGGCTAAAACATATAAGGAACGGCTGCTGGAATTGGGTATGTCTAGTTTAATGAAGAGAAGGACGAGGGGGGACAGGATAGCAGCGTTCCAATATCTCAGGGGTTGCCCCAAAGAAGAGGGAGTCAAGCTCTTCTCCAAAGCGCCTGAAGGCAGGACAAGAAGCAACGGATGGAAACTGATCAAGGAGAGAAGCAACCTGGAACTAAGGAGAAACTTCCTGACAGTGAGAACAATTAACCAGTGGAACAACCTGCCTCCAGAAGCGGTGAATGCTCCAACACTGGAAGTTTTTAAGAAGAGACTGGACAGCCATTTGTCTGAAATGGTGTAGGGTTTCTGGCCTGAGCAGGGGGTTGGACTAGATGACCCCCAAGGTCCCTTCCAATTTTATTATTATTATTATTATTATTATTATTATTATTATTATTATTATTATTATTATTATTATTATTATTATTATTATTATTATTACTACTACTACTACTACTACTACTACTACTACTACCACTACTACTACTATTATTACTATTATTACTATTACTATTACTATTACTATTATTATTATTATTATTATTATTATTATTATTATTATTACATTGCTGCACTTTTACAACTGATTATCAAATTAATATCAGTCACACTATCCATCTCATGGAGGAAGGAATGAAAAATTACCCTAAAGATCTGAAGATTTCTACTGATACTGTTTAGGCCTAGTCCATCCCCTTTCTCTCCTCCTGCTCCTGCTCCGCCTCCACCGAATAGCAAAATAACAGGGTTAGAAGGGACCCTGGAGGTCCTCTAGTCCAGCCCCCTGCTCAAGCAGGAGACCCTTACAGAATAATATCTGGAAGAGACCATGGAGATCATCTAGCCCAACCCCCTGCTTCAAGCAGGAGACCCTTTCAGAATAATAAGAGTTGGAAGGGACCTTGGGAGGTCATCTAGCCCAACCCCCTGCTTCAAGCAGGAGACCCTTTCAGAATAATAAGAGTTGGAAGGCACCTTGGGAGGTCATCTAGCCCAACCCCCTGCTTCAAGCAGCAGATCCTTTCAGAATAATAAGAGTTGGAAGGGACCTTGGGAGGTCATCTAGCCCAACCCCTTGCTTCAAGCAGGAGACCCTTACAGAATAACAGAGTTGGGACCTTGGAGGTCATCTAGTCCATCCCCGTGCTCAGGCGGGAAACCTTTCTCTCCTCCTCCTCCTCCTCCTCCTCCTCCTCCTCCTC
>NW_015407649.1:0-2308 GCF_001527695.2 Protobothrops mucrosquamatus
GTGTTTTTTTCCTTTCAAAAAGATAGATTTCTTCTGTAAGGCTGAACAGTAGAATTCTTCTTAATTATTTTTGACACTTCACCAATGCCATCTTCTGGCTTTTCCTCAGAGGGAGAAATGTCTGGCCTTTGTCCTTTAAAGGCAAAGGAAAACAAAAACAAAAGGAAAGCAACAACAATATTTGTGATTGGTTTTTTTTTAAGAAGCATGAATGAACATGAAAAAAGAATTATCATAATTAAATAAATATAGAGTTATTATAGACTTTGTAATAGCTGTATGTAAATGCTTTTGGAATGACATGTTTGCTCATAGCTGATCCGCATCTCTATTTGTATTTAATGACAGAAGAGAAGTGGTTGTGTGAATTGGCCCTTGGCTATCTCCAGGCCAGATAAGGGAAAAGCTGCAACTTTGCATGAGAGGAGTCTCAAAGATGCATAAAAAATGAAACATTTTGAATAGCCTGAAACATTTTGAAGATAGTTTTTCCTCAGGGGCGCTGAAGCACACAGCAATGGGGCCTGTGCCAGGTTCCACATAAGAAAATGCCTTTGAGGAGAAATATATGAGAAATATTTGGGCCATATGAGGCTTATTTGTCTTTGTCTTTTGAATCTCCATTTCTCCCTTTTTCCTTCATAAATTTAGAACGCTATTCAAATATCATTTTATTTTCTATATGAGATTAAACTGCTAAGCCATTAAAAGATTTCAGGGGCTCTCTAGAGGCAAGGCACAGCTCACTGTAGATTATTAGATACACAAATTTTGTTTTGATCTCCCATTTTTAAAAATTTTAAGAGGTTTCCCTCCCATTTCTGTTTCGACTTTTAAATGAAAATGTCTGTATGAAAATCTGCAGACATGTCTCATGGATTTTCCCAAATACATTCATTTTTGCATGGATTTTTTAGAATATGCAGGTTTAATGCAAATTCCTGCAGAGTTCTACATGTTCGGGATGTTTCCTCAAATAGAAATCTTTTGGAAACTATGGACACAAAAGAGAGAACCTTTCACTTTTAATTTGGGGTAGGTTATTATTTATTCCTGTCAGAGTGACTTAATGAGAATTAATTTTTAAGATTATTTTTATCCTGTCTTTTGTTATTATTTTTTTTTAAAAAAAACTCAAGATGGTGAACATGCCTAATACTCCTTCTTTCTCCTGTTTTCCACACAACAGCAACCCTGTGAGGTGAATTGGGCTGAGCGTTAATACTGGCCTGAAGTCACGCCTAAAATAGAACTCAGAATCTCCTGATTTCTAGCCTGGTGCCTTAACTGCTACACTAAACTGGTTTCATGAGAGAGTCTTCTATAAAGACTATTTCTATTGGTCACAATATTATGCTCCAGAAAGAGTATGTTATGCCAAAATGCAACTTTTCCAAATTGTATGCCTCTTCCATATTTGCAGTACAATAAAGAAAAATGTTTATATCTCCTTTTATCTTGTATCTCACTTTTCCTCCAGGGGTTCAAGGAGATATAAATATTTCTTTCTTTAGTTTTCTTTCCAACGACTCTGTGAGGTGATTTGATAAGACAGTAACTGGCCCAAAGTCACCTGGTGATCTTCTGTGGACTACCACCTGGGTGATTTCAATGTTAGTTTAGTACTTTTATTAAACATACTCTGACTTTCTAGTATACTGTAATCTTTACACCATTGGCCTTTCCCATAGACAGGAAAGCTAGGGAAGTCTTATTTCTCTGAAAAAAAATTAAGAATGCAGCTTTGCAGGTACTCGGCAAATGCAAAAATATTATCCACTTTCCCATTATGAGATCAGCATACCAGCAACTATTTGCTAAGGTTATGTGTCTGCTATCTCTTTTGCATAAATGGTCCATTGTTCTTGAAATACATGTCATGGCCATTCCAATATTTTGTATTTTGCCCATAAATGGGATTTGATAATATTTCTTCTAAAATGATTGCATCATACCTTTGGCACAGCTGCCAATAGAAACTGCTCTTTAAAAAAAAAAAGTCATTGTACTATGAATCTCTTTTTCTTGTCATGTAAAACAACCCTACCTAATTTCCCCTAATTTATACAAACTAATGTAAAGTAATTTATCAAGAGGAAGAGGAAGAATTCTCTGACAAATTGAAAGATAAAAAGGGCAAGTATAGAAAGTGGAAAGAGGGGCACATAACTAAGTCAGAATATCAGCAAATAGCCCGAGCCTGCAAAGATGAAGTGAGGAAAGCCAAGGCTCAAAATGAACTAAGGCTTGCGACCAAAGTCAAAAATAACAAAAAAAGCTTCTTTCAACATGTAAAAAACAAGAAAAA
>NW_015407650.1:0-2308 GCF_001527695.2 Protobothrops mucrosquamatus
GGCGCCTACCCCTGGGATAGGTGTACATGATTTATGAATTTGTTTGATTGATTTCTGTAGCCACCCATCTCAGTAAATAATTCTGGGCAGATTACAGTTCAAAACATACATTTTATATATATATATATATATATATATATATATATATATATATATATATATATATATATATATATATATATATATATATATATATAAATTAAAACAGTAAAGTGTAACACATCTAATTCAAAGTAGGCACAAGAGCAAGCTATCTGGCTCTTTAACAATATAGTTAGGAGTTGGGGCCCTTGGCACATGTGGCACCCCTCCACCCCGGCTCAGGAGCATACCCAGGTTTTTAGGGCCTTACGAGAGGCTAACAGGATTGGGGTCACTCTAATCTTCAAACGGAGGATGTTCCATAGGGCAGGGGCTTCTGAAGAAAAAGCTCACTTTGTAGTCCTCACCAGTCAATATTCTTTGGCTGATGGGATCTGCATCATGCCCATGATTAATGCTTTCTGGAGCCCTGGAAAATTCTTGCTGAAGAGGCTCCTGCCTTCCTTTCTGCTAGTTACTCCTGTTGACAGAAAAAACAAAACAAAAGAAAATTGCTATCAGCAAACTTCTTATTTTTAATTTGACTTCAAGAAGTATTCCTCTATAGCAGGGGTGTCAAACTACCAGCCCGTGGGCTGGATGCATCATAGCAAAACCATGCCCACCCCATTGCTGGCAATGGCAAAAAAGTTGCGATACATCGCGACATGTCACATGACGTTGCGAGTTTGACACCCCTGCTCTATAGTAAAGGGAGAAGGAACTGATCCTCAAATCAACTGTGGCTCTGCAAGTGATTCAGCGAGAACCTCCAGACTCATCAAGTACCCACTCTTAGAAATTAATGTGATTTTTAACACAGTAGCATTTTCCCCCCAAGTGAAAAGTTGCTGAATAAAGTGTCACAGTCCTGATGTATCTATTTATTTGATTTATATCCTGTGCTTTGGGGAAATTGCTTTGTATTTCTGTCTAGTTTCCTGACAGTTAGAACAATTAATCAGTGGGATGACTTGCCTCCGGAATTTGTAGATGTTCCAACACTGGAAGTTTTAAAGAAAATATTGGATGGTCATTTGTCTGAAACGGTATAGGGTTTCCTGCCTGAGCAGGGGGTTGGACTAGATGACCTCCAATGTCCCTTCCAACTCTGTTACTCCGTCTCTGTTTCTGGCACTGCCTGACCTAAGGATACTTGGCTGAGTATGGACATGGTCTTGAATTTCTCTGGCCCTCCTTCTAACGATTTCCTGATTATTGACTGTCTACCACCTATAGAAGTTTCTTCAGGATAGCTGGACTATTTTTTTACCACCACCAGCAGCAGCAGCAGCAGCAGCAGCAGCAGCAGCAGCACTTGGAAAAACAAACCTTGCAGAGTAAAAGGACTCTGAATATGCATTTTTCCCCCTGAAATATCATGGTGATGAGTTCACACATCCAACCAAGTAGTGACATTCTAGCCCTCATTTCCCTATGTACAAATAGGATGGAGAATTTTAAGAGCTGTCCAAAAGTACATGTGCAAATAATTGCATTTCTTACTATGCAGCACACACATACACACAGTTTGACTAGATGCTGGAATATGGAAACCTGCATTTAGGATTCAGAGTAATATATACATTTGTGAGAAAAGGTATTGAAAAAGGGTACAGAATCTCAACCTTTTTTCCTCTTTCCCTAAGACTCTGAATACCTCAAGCAATCCTAATATTTACTAACAACCATTCCTTCCAGACTTTCTTTTGACTGTTTTCACTTTGGAAGTGAATGTGGCATGTGCTCCAATTCTTTAATGAATTTAATTGTGTTTTTATTCCACGGTGACAGAGTATTTCAGTTGTACTGCATGAAAACTAGAATGGTAACCCTTCAGTCTTTTCTTCTATTTAATTTTTGTTTTCAATTTTCACTGCTTCTTAACTCAGCGCCTTACCCAGTGTTTTATACTAGTTCTAAAAATAATTTGAATCAATATAGACAACTTGTTTTCAATAGCCACATACTGACTGTCATTTTATTTACACAAATATACTTGATTAAATTTATATTTATCAAACTATCTGATTGTCTTCTACTTTTACGGTTTTCTGACCAGTTTTTAGCTTGATTGGCATCTTCAGCATTCACTTCCTTGGCAAAGCATATCAGGTTATCTGGCAGGACAAAAACAAAGCACATTTTCCATGGGGACTTGCAGGATAGATACTAGACAGATGTGCCTGATTTCACTGTCTACTCTGGAAAAGATGGATGGCTGGTG
>NW_015407651.1:0-2308 GCF_001527695.2 Protobothrops mucrosquamatus
CATCTCAAAACCCCCTGCAACTCAAACTAACCTGAGCACAACAAAGCCCCCACCCAAACAGAACACTCCCCCAGCCAATCAGAGCACAGCGAACCCCCCATCCAATCAGAGCACAGCCAAGCTCCTTAACCAATCAGAACACACCTCCACCCAATCAGAACATAGCCAAGCTCCCACCCAATCAGCTCCAACCCCACTGGCAGTTAAAAGGAAGAAACAGCTGCGATCACACACCACTCTTAGAAGCACGAAGCTGAAGACACCAGCCTGAAGATGACGAATGTGACTTCGTCGAAACGTCGCCAAGGTACTTCTAATTCTACGCGGGTTTTAGGTAGGTCTTTGGTTATTCAGGTTTTCTCCCGCGTAGAATTGGAAGTGTCTTGGCGACATTTCGATGAAGTCACATTCGTCATCTTCAGGCTGGTGTCTTCAGCTTCGTGCTTCTAGGAGTAATGTGAGATCGCAGCTGTTTCTTCCTTTTAACTGCCAGTGGGGTTTGAACTGATTGGGTGGGAGCTTGGCTGTGTTCTGATTGGGTGGAGATGTGTTCTGATTGGTTAAGGGGCTTGGCTGTGCTCTGATTGGATGGCGGGTTGGCTGTGCTCTGATTGGATGGGGGAGTGTTCTGTTTGGGTGGGGGCTTTGTTGTGCTCAGGTTAGTCTGAGTTGCAGGGGGATTTGAGATGGTGAGCTTCATTGCTGTTGTTTGGCTTCGTGTTCGTGGTCGTGCCACATATTTATGGTGGGTGTCAGTTTGCTTCATGTATGGGTTGGAGGGGTTTAAAGTGGCTAATGATGCAGCTGTGGACTGGCTTCTAGTTTGTGGTCGTGCCTCATCATCTGTGTGGGTTTGGGTTTGCTTTTTGCGTGGATGTGTGGTGGTGACCTCCTGTGTGGTTTTCGTGAGTGTGGGTCTGGTGTCATTCTTTGTGTTAGGGACTCATTTGCCAATAAGGGCGGGTTTCCAAATGGCTGGTAGGCGGGAGGTATCATCTCGTTTATTCATGCTGTGTGGGCGTTTTTCTATCTTGATGGTTTCTCTGATTATTCTGTTGTTAAAGTGTTCAGTTTTGGCAATAGTTCTGGTCTTTTTAAAGTCAATTTTATGTCCTGTGGCTTTAAGGTGTTGGACCAGAGAAGAAGTTGGTTCCTCTTTTCTGACTGAGTTCTTGTGTTCTTCAATGCGTGCATTTATTCTTCTGTTGGTTTGTCCGATGTATGCATAGTAACACATTGCCATTAGTTTCTTGTTCTTTATCATTTGGAGTTGATGATGCTGGTCATCATCTCCAAGAGGAAAGAAAAGTATATATCAAAAACTATCACAGGAGTGATGGAACTCTGAAATTATTCACAAACTACCTCCATATTCTCTTTCAACCTAATGTACTGTTGATACACCAATATCCAATGTAATGATCTATTTGCCCTTGTATAATCACAGAAGGATTCTAACAAGGATTCCTTGTTAGAACAATTTCTTCAGCAGAATAAATTTATTTGCAGTAAGTTCATTATTGTTATTTAAATTGAGAAGCTCATTAGACAGAGGTTGCAAATTGCTTATCATGATCTTTCCCTTGATACAGCAGAAATTGGCAATTTCTCCAGGGACCAGGAACACATGACAGTGAGGGCAGACTTTGGCCATGGGATCAACATCTGCAAAAATATTATATTGTGCAAGTTCTGCATTTTGCCTCACTCTTTCTCTGTTGAGGTCTTGCTGCTGAAGTTGGGTATAGGAACTTTAGAGGAACTTTACTACATGTTCTCAAGTTGATCTTCCCTTTCCTCTTTGTCTTCTCATTCTGTAGCTTTTGTGTGATTTTGGATATAAAGTCCTTTCATCCTCAGTTTCTTCATCTTCCTTTTGCGCCACATCCCAATGACATTTAGTGTCATCTCTTAACCATGGCATCCACCCTTTCTTTCTCCATGGCATAATTATGCTGATGATATTTTAATTTAATTTAATTTAATTTTTTTTACTGCAATGTTGCATGTTGCCTTTCTTACCTCAGTACAGTTTAGAATTCCTGCTGGGTTCTCCATTGAGTTGTAGCAAATTGCCAAAGACAGTTTAAAAATATAACCACATGACCTCTTGAAGGCTAAAGCTGGAGCAATATACCTGAACTCTGGCAGCCGAAGTAGGGGTTGGTCTACACTGTTTCAGAGTAGGAAACAGTTAAAAAATTAAGCAAGATGAAACTCAAAGGGAGGAGGAAGAAAGAGAAATGAACTTAGTTTAAGGAAAGAAACCAATTTTATGAAAATAAGATATAGTGGCTAATGTATTTGA
>NW_015407652.1:0-2308 GCF_001527695.2 Protobothrops mucrosquamatus
CCTTATTCCAGTCTTCTTCCTTTCTTCCTTCCCTCCTTCTTCCTTCCTTCCTTCCTTCCTTCCTTCCTTCCCTCCCTCCCTCCTTATTCCTTCCTTCCTCTCCCTCCCTCCTTATTCCAGTCTTCTTCCTTCTTTCCTTCCCTCTCTCCCTCCCTCCCTCCTTACTCCAGTTTTCCTTCCTTCCTTCCCTCCCTCCCTCCTTATTCCTTCCTTCCTTCTTTCCTTCCTTCCTTCCTTCCCTCCCATTGTAAGGCTGGCTGGGGAATTCTGGGAGTTGAAGTCCCCATGTCTGAACGCCCCCCCCCCAAGAAACTCTGCTCCAGAATTTTTGACTTTTAAATGCAACCCACAATGCTACCTTTTTTGCATCGGACCAGCTGAAAAACAACAACAACCCTGACTGGTCCATTTCTACGTCGAATCCTTTGCGGGTCAGCCTGATGGGTGTTGGGGCTGTTTCCAGGGTCACCCATCTTCTGAGATGGTGGGCTTCGGGGTTTGTTTCTCCTCTCAAAAAAGCAGCGTGCAGTTTGGGGGCAGCCGTAGGGGGGTCCTACCTAGGGTGGTCTAGCAAAGGGGGCCTCTAAAATTACCAAGAACCATTAACAGGCTTCCTCCAACAGGACCCCAACCACCACATCAAACCAAACGATAAATGCAAGGTTGTCGTAACACAGATTATATCTCTCCTTGTCATTAAGCCTTCCATGGGTGGGTGGGGGGGAGGGAAGAGAGGCTATTTTGAGCTTCCAGTGACACACACACACAAACACACACACACACACAGCGGCAAAGCAATTAACCGAATTGCAATCCCAATTACTTCGGCCTATTACCCTGGTTTTTTTTTATGCAAGAAGTGGACTTAGGCAAGCAGACAGAAAACCAACTGGTGCAGTTGTGCCGTGGTGCTTATTTTGCCCTCTGGGGAGTCCTGCCCGGCGCAGAAACTGAAAAGATTTAAAGCCGAAGGGGGAGCAAGCGGTCCCCGCATACTTGCAAGGAGAAGAAATGCTTCTGTTTACTGGTGGAACTGGTTTCTGCCTTTTTTTTTTTTTTATGATGATGATTATGATTATCTCCAAGCTTGCTCTGCTCAACCCGGTGAGGAATTTGAGGCATTGCTAAATTCCTTGAGGAGAGGTTTGCAAAACAGGGCACGGCCCGCAACGCCTGCCTGCTTTGGCTGCCGGCCCAGCGAACATCATCCTGCACATCTCTCGCTTTCTGAATTTTATTTCTTTCTTTCTTTAATTTTTTTTATTATTATTATTATTATTATTTTGGCTCCCAACAGCCCGGAGATCTAAGAGTGGCAACCTTTGATTATCTCGCAAAGGCTGTCATTTCGTAGATCTGGGGCTTTGGGATCACGTCTGCCCGCCTTGGTCTTATCGCCAGCCCGGAATCTCAGTTTGTTTTTTTGGTTCCCCCCCCCCCCCCCGCCACCTCTGGGAAAATGCCCAAGGCAGAGTTTGGGAAATCAGGAAGGGCGAGAGAGTGGAAATTAAAATTTTGCAAAAGGAGGCGAAGACGGCTTGGCGGGTCCGAGGTTTTATCTCCTGCCTGCTTCTCCCTGATCAAAGACAGAAAAGACCCCAGCTACAAATATATTTGACGTCGGCAATTGGGTGGTTCCTCTGATTTCTAAGAGCTTATTCATTTCATGCAGACTTCAGTTGTTTCTTGAACTAGGTGGACTTTTCAGTTTTCTTGCAGATGTTTCATGATTGAACTAGGTCAGTGATGGCGAACCTTTTAGAGACCGAGTGCCCAAACTGCAACCCAAAACCCACTTATGCATCGTTGAGTGCCGGGTGGGCGTGGCCGTGGCGGGCGTGGCTGCAGTGGTAACGGGATGGGACTAAAAAGTTCAATCAATCAATTCCAACTTTGCAAGATCTTTTTTTTTCCCTGAGAGAAGTTGAAATTGATTGATTGAACCTTTTTTTTTTTTGCACACGGCGGCGGAGGTCTAAAGTGAAAAGGTTTTATAAAACCCAGCTGAAGGCTTAGGACTGGGGCGATGACGCGCATGCCCACAGAGAGGGCTCTGAGTGCCGCCTCTGGCACCCGTGCCATAGGTTCGCCACCACTGAACTAGGTAATGTCATCAGTGCTAGAAGAGAATGGGGATTGTGGAATGGAGGAGGAGAAGGAGGAGAAGGAGAAGGAGAAGAAGGAGAATGATTGTGGGGTCCTTGGTGCTCTCTGAACTTGGTGATTTTCTTGAAGATGTTGCATGACCCAACTAGGTGACATCATCAGTGCTAGAAGCGGGAGGAGGAAGAGGAGGGGAATGGAGTGA
>NW_015407653.1:0-2307 GCF_001527695.2 Protobothrops mucrosquamatus
CTTCTCCTCCTCCTCCTCCTCCTCCTCCTCCTCCTCCTCCTCCTCCTCCTCTGGATTGTTGTTGTTGTTTTCCTTCTCTCATTGTTGACTTATTTATGTAGATGGTACAGTCAGAAGCAGACACTGATTTATTCATAGGCAGATTCTAGCCCGCCTTCAAATCCCTTTGCATTGCTCCAGCCGGGTTATACTTTTTAAAAAATTGGTACGATTGAAAAGGCTTGAAGGACAGACACAAATCGAGTGCAACAGGAAAAGAAGGGGAAGGGGAAGGAAGGAAGGAAGGAGGAAGGAAGGAAGGAAGGAAGGAAGAAGGAAGGACAGATGATGTCTCATAAAAGGGATTAGGGTTGAAAGTGAATCTCCAGAGGGGAAAAATGAGAAACGGGACTCGCCAAACTGGATAGAATCATTGATGTCTAGAACCGTGTTTTGCACAATAATATGTTTATTTGGCACTTGAATCAAAAGCACCTCGGTGCTTCTGGGTTGAAAGAATTAGCCAGTGATGCTACCACTGCCCTGGGGATGCCCAGTTCGGGGCTCCTTTCATGTGCAGGAGCTGGAGCGAAGGACAAGAGCTCAACCCCACCCAGTGCAGGGTCTCAAACGTGGGCTTGCTAACCTCCTGCCAGGCGTTCCAACGAGTGGAGCCATCGTGCTCCTTATATATTTATTACTTGTATATAAGGGTATCTTTTGGATGAGTGCTAGAGGGCTGGAAACCCAGTTTGATCTAATGGGGAAGGCACCAGGGTAGAAAGTGGGAGACCGTGAGTTCTAGTCCCACTTTAGGCCTGGAAGCTAGCTGGGTAACTCTGGGCCAATCAGTGACAGTGAATTCTAGTCCTGCCTTAAGCAGGGAAGGAAACTGAGTGACTATGGGCCGATTACCAGGAGATAGTGAGTTCTAGTCCTGCCTTAGGCATGAAAGCTGACCGGGTGACCTTGAGACAATTCCCCCCCCCCTCAGCCCAGCCCACCCCACAGGCTTTTTGGTGGGGAAAATAGGATGAGGAAGGTGTGTTGGATATAGTCACCACTTTGAGTTATTTGTAAAAAACAATAAGGGCGGGATAAAAGAAAGAGAAAGAAAGAAAGAAAGAAAGAAAGAGAAAGAAAGAAAGAAAGAAAAAAAGAAAAAAGAGAAGGAGAAAGAAAGGAAGGAAGGAAGAGGGAAGGAGGGAGGGAGGAAAGAAAGAAAGAAAGACAGAAAAAAAGAAAGAAAGAAAAAGAAAGGAAGAAAGAAAGAAGGGAGAAAGAAAAAGAAAGAAAAAGAAAAAAGAAAGGAAGAAAAAAAGAAAAAAGGAGGAAGGGAGTGTGAGAAATAGAAAGAGAGAGAGAGAGAGAGAGAGAGAGAGGGAGGGAGAGAGAGAAAGAAAGAAAGATAAAGAAAGGAAGGAAGAAAGAAAGGGAGAAAGAAAAAGAAAGAAAAAGAAAAAAGAAAAGAAAGAAAGAAAAAAGAAAAAAGAAAAAAGAAAAAAGGAGGGAGGGAGTGTGTGAGAGAGAAAGAGAAAGAGAGAGAAAGAAAGAAAGAGAAGAAGGAAGGAGGGAGGAAGGGAGGGAGGGAGGGAGGAAGGAAGGAAAGAAAGATAAAGAAAGGAAGAAAGGAGGGAGAAAGAAAAAGAAAGAAAGAAAAAAGAAAGAAAGAAAGAAAGAAAAGAAGAAAGAAAGAAAGAAAAAAGGGAGGGGAGGGGAGGGAGGGAGGGGAGAAAGAAAGAAAGACAACAATTACAAAAGAAGTTCAAAATCCATTCAAGAGAACTCAGAAAGAAATCCCTACTCTCAAGTAAGAGCAACAGGTTATTCTCTCTACGGTGCTCCTTGAATTAAGCACCCCTATTGCTCCTAGCAGAGCTACTGAAGAGCTCATTGGCACCTCTTAATTTAGTAACCCCTCTCAAAGTTAAACAGTCCCTCACTGAAGGCTGAAATTGATTGTTCTGAGGAAGTAAAATAATAATAAAAGAACCAAACAGCAGGGCAATTTAAAGCAAAGCCAAATATTTCAACCTCCGAGTGGAGACGTTGAGAGACACTAAATCCCCAAGTGGGTTGGAAACGGGTAACGCCGAAAAGCGGCTATCTAACATCCTCCTTTTTTTTTTCTCTCCCTATAAAAGTGGGGAAATGATCTCTTTTGATTCCAATTCTGGGGAAGAGAACGGGCAATAAAGGGGAACATTTCCCCAGTATGTGACCTGTTTAAAGAATTCTCCGGCAAGAGAGAATATCTATTATATCTGGAGGGCCTGGCCTGCGTCCCATCTCAGTTGTAAATCTTCCTTGAGTCTGCCTTGCCTTGAT
>NW_015407654.1:0-2307 GCF_001527695.2 Protobothrops mucrosquamatus
GGGGGGGGGGGGGGGGGAGAAGAAAAAAAGAATCTATTTTCAACAGTGTTGAAACAGAAAGAAAGACGGAGGGAAAGAGAAAGAGAAAGAAAGAAAGAAAGAAAGAAGGAAGGAAGGAAAGAAAGAAAGAAAGAAGAAGGAAAGAAAGAAAGAAGGAAAAAAAGAAAGAAAGAAAAAAGGGAGAAAGAGATAGAAAGAAAGAAAGAAAGAAAGAAAGAAGGAAGGAAGGAAAGAAAGGGAGAAAGAGAAAGAAAGAAAGAAAGAAAGAAAGAAAGAAAGAAAGAAAGAAAGAAAGAAAGAAAGAAAGAGAAAAAGCTTCATTTGTTTAATAGATAATGTCATGGAGTGGTCTTCTCAGTGTGCCAACTATCCAGAAACCCTACAGGATAATAAATCGGCCCTGATGCTGGAACTGATTGATGTTTGGCATAAAATCTATTCCTCCGAGCTTACTTTTTCCTTCTGTTCACCAGTTTCAAACAAATAATCTTGGGCTGGATTATAAACACAAACACACACACAGGCATGCATTCCACAAATATGTAATTGGGGAGCTGTTTGAACTGTTAACTATACAAACCCCCCCACGCTGCTTTCTTTTTCACACTTAGATATAATAGTTTTTGTTTTTTTTTAATTAGAGAAAAAAGGGCATGGAGAGTTGTTGATTATATTCCTACAAGCTAATAATTTATTACACTGAAGATTTGTAACAGTGCCCTCTGTCTTAGTTACAAATATTCAAGCTTGTTTGAAAGAGCTGATTGCATAATCAGTTTTAAAACAACAGTTATTGGAAGCCTTGTCACTTTCAAATTCCTTCATTTTAACATCACCCCTCATGACTCCAAAGGAAGCACTATGTAGGTGTTTCCAAGAACATAGGGTCTGGCTTGATGAGATTGACAGCAATCTAAGTTGTACAAGTAGTCCTCAACGTACGACCGCAATGGAGCCCAAACTTTCTGTTGCTAAGTGAGACAGTTGTTAACTGAGTTTTGCCCCATTTTACGACTTTTCATGCCCCAGTTGTTAAGTGAATCACTGCAGTTGTTAAATTAGTAGCATGGTTGTTAAGTGGATCTGACTTCCTCACTTCGCTTGTCAGGTGCTCACAAAAGATGATCATGTGATCTCGGGCTGCTGCAACCGTCATAAATGTGTACCAGTTGCCAAGCATCTGAATTCTGATCATGTGACCCATGGGGATGCTGCAATGGTCGTAAGTGTAAAAAATGGTTATAAGTCAGTTTTTTCAGGGCCGTTGTAACTTCAAACAGTCACTAAGACTTGTTATAAGTTGAGGACAAATCTTTCTTCTATCTCAGTGGTTCTCAACCTTTTTAATGCCACGACCCCAACTGGTCGTAAGTCGAGGACTAAACCGGTCGTAAGTCGAGGACTAAACCGGTCGTAAGTCAAGGACTAAATCGGTCGTAAGTCGAGGACTACCCAACCGGTCGTAAGTCAAGGACTTTCCCTACCCGGGAGCGCCGCGCATGCGTGGTTCCGCCCCCTGCGCCGGCTGAGGCGTAGCTGGCAAGCGGCAGAGGCGGAGCAGGCCGACCACCAGCTGGCCCAGCCCAAGGGAGGTAAGGCACCTGCCGGAAAAGGGGAAAAAAGGGTGGACAAACAAAATGGCGGACAAACAAAATGGCGGACAGCCTTGCTTGGCGACCCCCATGAAATGGTCGATCGACCCCAAATGGGGTCCCGACCCACAGGTTGAGAACCACTGTTCTATCTATATTCTATTAGGGGAGAAATGAATGGACAAACTACGAAGTTAGAAGAGACTGAGTTGGAAGGAATCATTTCACAAATGATTGTGGTGCTGTGAAAACTGCAATGCAGGACATTGTATTGTATTGTGTATTATTTAGTTTACCATCACAGGGAAGTATTTTCACTTTTCTCTCTCTATATATAGCCTTCTGCCACTCAGCATGTAGCTTGAATGTTGAAACTTGGCTTCCAGTCTGAATAAATTTAATAAACATAAAGCCTTAATAAAGAATCAGATTCACATTTGGTTCCTTTAGAATTTCCCCTTGATTTGTAACAGCTGAGTAGCTTTAATTCTCCTCATCTTTGTTTTGTTTCTCTGTTTCATTTCATTATTATTTGCTTTGGTTTAATTCATTTTACTTACTTCATTTGGGCTTTATAATGATGAAAACAAAATGAATCCATTTCCAAATGTGGCAGCATATGAAATATTAGACAATCAAAACTTACACACAAACAGTGTAATCTTTTCTTTTGCTGTGCAGTTTGATTTCTAAGTATGCAAGCTGTTTAGCTCTC
>NW_015407655.1:0-2307 GCF_001527695.2 Protobothrops mucrosquamatus
AAATTATAAATACCAAATGTTAATTTGAATATTGACAGGAAATTAAAGCTTGAGAAGAAAGCAATAACAGGACATTGATTGTATATAAGGATTGAATGCAAACACAATTAAGATATGTATAAGCTAAAAATTATTGATAAATGTAACAAAGATGTTTTTACTTAGTTGATAACAATAAGAACTGTATTAGCCTAATATGAGATAGTAGATATTAAGGGGAAAAGAGAGGAAATATTTGATGTTGTAAGTTGAGATTTATACTAAAGATTTATGTACGTTATTGAACTATTGATTAACCCAGTCACCATGTTGCTTTTTAAATACTTGACTGTAAAATTAGAAAACTAATAAAATATTATTAAAAAATGCTACTGTTCCACTGACCTATTGTGGAATGAAAGCTATTATAATATCCAAAATCTGGATATACTATAAGATGAGCTTTTATAAGAGGATTTGTGTTAAATTGTAATGTTTTTTCTGATGTTGATAATTTATCTGCTGATTTGATAATAATTGGTTGTTATTCTACTAATATTGTTTTACTGAAAACCACTTAGTGTCTGTGACAGAAGAGTTGTAAATGTAAATACATCTTAACATGTATATCTGCAATAATCTGAATAATAGGATTTAAACTCTCTGCTCCGAAAAACAGACTATTGTTTTATTGAAAATATGGTAAATTTACATGTATATTGGAATGAATAATATTTAATTAGAAAATGCATAATAAATAAGCTTTGAGCCAATCACAATCTTACACATAATTTTTAGCTCAGTCGTTTTATGTATATGACAATTGAAGCATATGGATATAAAGTCAGTGCCCATAACATCTGGGAGAATAGTAAAAAGTTGTTTTCACTGAGGAAAATGGGGAGGGGAATGTTCCTAGATTTCTCTCCTAAATTCTTTCCATGCAGCAGAGTCTATTTTATAAAATTATACTTGCCAGTTTTATACTTGCTTTTACAGATACTTAGTCACCCTTGTCTCCCATTAAGCCATAACTGTAATATATTTTTTGAGTTTTGCACCACTCACTATTCTCTACACTATGAAATTTGACCACTTTACCGCTCCCAGGATATTTATAACAAACTCACTGAAAAATCAAACTGGGATTGATTAAAGACCAGCCACCATTACCTTGTTTTTTTCCATAGTCTGAATTTCTTTCTCATTCTAACTGTGACTACCCTCAGTCAATTCTATCCCTAATTTACAAATTACACACCACCAACAGCTTTCTGATTATATGGCATGAAAATCTCATAAAATCTGTACACCTTCTTTTCCTCAGTCAAAAATAATAATCTCTCAGAGTAAAATGTCTATATATTAGGTTTATGGAATTAAAGAGCTGGAAGAGACCATTTCTGTTCAGTACAGATGTCTCAATTACAGCATCTCAGAAGTTCCAAATACTACTAAAATTCTTCTTCTCATGACCTTTAACTGGGTAAAAAGAGCATCACAGGGCAACAATATTTGAACCAAGCTAGTTCAAATAGGATAACTTACAGAATGTGTTCAAAATCCAGGACCCAGGATTCACAAGGAAATGAAATTTGGGGACGTTGTGGCTTCTTCTATATATTGACTGCTGATGCATTGTTTGGCTGATGCTCCAGTCATGTGATATTCATTTTCAATGTTCTGTGACAGTTTCCAAGACAGTCTTGCAATACCCTCCCCACCCAGTAGCAGCCACTTACCTGCCTACTGGGAAGGGAAAGAAGAGAAAAGAGGAGAGGGGAGAGGAGAAGAGAAGAGAAGAGAAAAGAGGAGAGGAGAGGAGAGGAGAGGAGGAGAGGAGAGGAGAAGAAAGTCAGAAATCAGTCCTGCTCTCACTGCTTTTTTGCCAACCCACAGTTTTTCTGTTTCTCTGTTTGGGTAAGGAAATATCTCTGAAATAATTACCGAATTGTCTAGTGCTTGAATACATTACATACATTGAATCCATCTCATGAGTGGGAGGCCAGCACCTCTAAGGCAGGGGTGTCAAACTCAATTTCATTGAGGGCCGCATCAGCATTGTGGTTGCCTTTGGGGGGCCAGGTGGGTGTGGCCAGGGTGGGTGCGGCCTACTGGGTGGGCATGGATGGAATGGGTGTGGCCTACTGGGTGGGCATGGCCAGCTCTACATCGTTCGCGTCAAGGGTGCCTGTGGGGGCCTGGGCAGGAGTGGGACAGATCTGAGGGTCTCTGGCAGAAGGGGGTGGGACCGGGGCAAGTGCCAAGGCATGGTCCATTTCTTCATTCCTCACAAAGGGTGACACCTCCCCAGCATGCACCCAGGGG
>NW_015407656.1:0-2307 GCF_001527695.2 Protobothrops mucrosquamatus
CAGGTCACGTTAAAGCTTCCCCAACTTCATTCTCATCCAGTTTGGATTGTGCTGTCATTCACTTTTAAGATTTTAATAGGCTCTTGGATCCACCTGTTCATAAATCTCTCAGATTCCATGATTAAAGCTCCAAGACTAGATTATCCTTTTTGTGCCTAGAACAACCAACCCAGGACACAGAAGCAATTTATTTGAATATGTTGCAATACCATATGCATCCTATAATTACATTAAATACATGTGAGCTAAATCTTATATACACTCCAGTGGTAGAACTGAGAATCCACTTGTTTCATTTTTATTTTTTATTTTGCAAAGGAAGAACAGGGAGGTGGTCAACAAAATGTTACTCACTCACTTTTAGCTCTTGTCCACCACCACATGCTTCAGCTTTATCCACCAGTTATAGGTGATATGGCTCTTAGTACATTACTCCTATGGGAAGGCAGTACAAGGAACGAACAAAAAAAGTGGTAATATTTGATACAGCATGTATTTCCCAAAGTGGAAGGACAGTGCAATTGCCTTGGTTCTATTCTGTTCTGTTGGGTAGGTCCTAGAACAGAAGGTTTGTCTCAAAATCCTGCCCTCACTAGGAAGCTGCTAGAGGTCAAAACAAAAAATAACATACGTGGGAATAACGTGAGAGAAGGTTTGGAATGATTATAGCCTGTTCTTTGGTTCTACTTTCAGAACTCTTACTCATTTTTAACCCATAGGTTGTTACAAATAAAAATACACAACACAGTATCACATTGCAAGTATTTAAATAATAAAAATGCAAAAATAGAAATCCATCTGATGAGTTAGCATATTACTTCTGTTTTGAACTGGACTCTTCAATCACGACATTCAGTAAACTGCAACTGGCGAGATTCATATAACACACTAAACCGTGAATCGCGATGCATAAATCATGGTTTACAAGCTGTTCTCAATGAGCATGTAACACGTTAGGCTTTGATGTGATGCATAACTGAGTTTGAGGCCAATCTCTGCAGCTGTTTAAAAATGGACCTATATCTGGGTAATTTTATTAAGATGGGTCTGATCAAGACTTGGGACTTTGTTCTCCCCTATTCTGCAATGGTTTAGCTCAGGGGTAGGCAACTTTGGCTCTTTTATGACTCGTGGACTTCAACTCCCAGAATTCCTGAGCCAGCATGGCTCAGCTTGGAAACTCTCCCTTTCCCCTCAGCATGGCTGGCTCAGGAATTCTGGGAATTGAAGTCCACGAGTCATAAAAGAGCCAAGGTTGCCTACCTTTTAGCTAAATTGGAGCAAAGTGGTCTTTTCTTCTTAACTTTGACTCTATAAATCTTAGTGGGTTCAGTTTCCTTTCCTTTCCTTTTTGCAGAGAAACTAAACAGAAATTGAGCCAAACAAAGCATTTTGGTTGACATATCTTTATATGGTTGACATATCTGAAAAAATATGTTTTCCAAATCCCACACAGGTAAACAAGTTTGCAGTAATTATCTACATTTTGTCGTCCTAAGTTAAAAATAAAAATAAAAACAGGAAGCAGGGGATTGGCAGGTATATGTACTTAATTTCATCTGTGCTTCTGCTCAAAATTGTACTCATATCAAGCTATTTCTCTTATAGTTAACAATAAAGATTATTGATGGGAAAAGGTTTACAGAGTCCCTTTTTCTTGCTTTTAACTCTCACCTTACCTCTAGCTCACATTATAGAATTGTGAAAAGAGTCAGCATCTACAGTAAATTTTTACTGTATGATTGTGAAAACCTCAGTTAAATCAAAAGCTCTAATTTCAAATAATGCTATGGGAGTATCAATTTAATAAATAACTAGTATTTTAAGGTATAGAAGAATCCACCAGCAGTGACAATCTTCTATTGTTCTCAATTTTATTTTATTTATTTTATTTATTTCCTTGTTGTAATCTAAAAATTACTAGCTTTGCAAATGAGGCTGAGCCATGATTTGCTTAACCCCAGGTCAGTAAATAAATCTCAAACAGCTGTTCTTAAAACAGGGGGCAAAAAAATACCTTAAATATGATGTATAACCCAAACCAATATGAGCACAAAGATAAATGAAATATTCCTGCCTTCAAGTCAGAATCGTAGAAATTTAATTTAATTAATTTAATTTAATTTAATAATTTAATTTATATACCGCCCTTCTCCCGTAGGACTCAGGGCGGTGCACAGCATATTAAAACAGACAAACAAAATACATCAAAGAACAAAAAACCCCCATAAAACCAAATTAAAAGCCAAATATTCGAAGCTGTGTGTCAATTAAAATTTTCTTAAAATCATCCCTACCTAAAATCCT
>NW_015407657.1:0-2307 GCF_001527695.2 Protobothrops mucrosquamatus
CTCATAAATCAGAGATGAGGAAGGCTAGGATGCTTCCTTTGCTGTTTCACATTCTCCCACCCCTTTCCCCCACCCCATCCCTCCGGCACGCTGGTTATCCAAAGGTACAGTGCCATGAAACATGGAGGCTCCATTTTGCTACCGAGGTTGAAGAACCATTAATAGATCATTCCTCCAGGAGAGGTCTTGGATTTACAGATCCTCTTTTGTCATCCGGGGCCCTGGAAATCTTAACCATGTTCAGATTGAACATTTTACGTCCATGGAGATTTTAACCAAGTTCAGATTGAGCATTTTACCTCCCTGGAAATCTTAACCGGGTTCCTATTGACCATGTTACATCCCAGGAAATCTTAACCAGGTTCAGATTGAGCATTTTACGTCCCAGGAAATCTTAACCGGGTTCAGATTGAGCATTTTACGTCCCTGGAAATCTTAACCAGGTTCAGATTGAGCATTTTACGTCCCTGGAAATCTTAACCAGGTTCAGATTGAGCATTTTATGTCCCTGGAAATCTTAACCGGGTTCCTATTGACCATGTTACATCCCAGGAAATCTTAACCAGGTTCCTATTGACCATGTTACATCCCAGGAAATCTTAACCGGGTTCCTATTGACCATGTTACATCCCAGGAAATCTTAACTGGGTTCAGATTGAGCATTTTACGTCCCTGGAAATGTTAACCGAGTTCAGATTGAGCATTTTACTTCCCTGGAAATGTTAACCGAGTTCAGATTGTGCATTTTATGTCCCTGGAAATCTTAACCAGGTTCAGACTGAGCATTTTATGTCCCTGGAAATCTTAACCGGGTTCAGACTGAGCATTTTACGTTCCTGGAAATCTTAACCAGGTTCAGACTGAGCATTTTACATCCCTGGAAATCTTAACCGGGTTCAGATTGAGCATTTTATGTCCCTGGAAATGTTAACCGAGTTCAGATTGAGCATTTTACGTCCCTGGAAATTTTAACCGGGTTCAGACTGAGCATTTTACATCCCTGGAAATTTTAACCAGGTTCAGATTGAGCATTTTATGTCCCTGGAAATCTTAACCGGGTTCAGATTGAGCATTTTACATCCCTGGAAATTTTAACCGGGTTCAGATTGAGCATTTTACGTCCCTGGAAATGTTAACCGGGTTCAGATTGTGCATTTTATGTCCCTGGAAATCTTAACCAGGTTCAGATTGAGCATTTTACGTCCCAGGAAATCTTAACCGGGTTCAGATTGAGCATTTTACGATCCTGGAAATCTTAACCGGGTTCAGACTGAGCATTTTACGTCCCTGGAAATCTTAACCGAGTTCAGATTGAGCATTTTACGTCCCTGGAAATCTTAACCGGGTTCACATTGATCCATGTTACATTCAAGGAAATCTTAACCGGGTTCCTATTGACCATGTTACGTCCCAGGAAATCTTAACCGGGTTCAGATTGAGCATCTTACATCCCTTGAAATCTTAACCGGCTGTTCTCCAGATTGGAAAAAGCATCTTTAAAGAATTTTTTAAAAAAATAAATAAATAAATTCTGCTGCTGGAGCATCCTGGATTTGACCTGACTCACGTCCCTGGGGGGCAGCCGACTCCCCCCTCTCCCCGGCTCCAACCCCCCCTGTCATAAATCAAAGGCCGGGGAGCTGACTCAGCACCCTGCGGGCTCACAAGTGCAGGTGCCAATGTGGGAATGCCAGCTGGCCTCCTCCCACACCTTCCTGTCCCGTTGCTGGAGCTGGGAAGAAGGATGGACGGGGCAGGAGTACCAGAAGGGCCCCCCCCCGCCTGCCAGGAAGCCAGTTCCCAGGCCCATCCGAGCCCCTCTCTCCGTCTGTGCCCGGCCTCTGGCAGGGGTTGGCATCAATGGGATGCCAGGCTGGGTTTACCCTTTCAAACAATTGGGTCACCCGTTCCTTCCTTCCTTCCTTCCTTCCTTCCTCCCTTCTTTTCTCCTTCCTTCCTTCCTTCTTTTCTTCCTTCCTTCCTTCCTTCCTTTCCTTCCTCCCTTTTCTCCTTCCTTCCTTCCTTCTTTTCTTTCGTTCTTCCTCCCTCCCTCCCTTCCTTTCCCTCTATCCTTCCTCCCTCCTTCCTTCCTGCCTTCTTTTCTTCTTCCTTCCTTCCTTCCTTCCTTCCTTCCTTCCTTCCTTCCTTTTCTTCCTTCCTTCCTTCCTTCCTTCCTTGCCTTCTTTTCTTCTTTCTTCCTTCTTCTTTTCCCTTTTCTTCTTTCTTCCTTCTTCTTTTCCCTTTCCTTCCTCCCTTCCTCCCATTTTTCCTCCTTTCCCTCCTTCCTTCTCTTCTTCCTTCCTTCCT
>NW_015407658.1:0-2307 GCF_001527695.2 Protobothrops mucrosquamatus
TGACCTGATTTATGGTCGTCACAAGTCATGACCATGATGGGCAGTCTTCATTATGGTCTTAACCCGAGGATTACCTGTAGCCAAATAATGGACATTTTAAAGCTGCTCCCTAATTAACTGATGAAGCCAGAATCCTTCAAACTGATGTCACAAAAAGACAACCTGGGTCATCTGCCCAGGTTTCAGATGGCCCCTAGAGCAGTGCTTCTCAACCTTGACAATTTTAAGGCATGTGGACTTCAACTCCCAGAATTCCACAGCCAGCATTGCTGGCTGTGGAATTCTGGGAGTTGAAGTCCACATGCCTTAAAATTGTCAAGGTTGAGAAACACTGCCCTAGAGAGTTTCCAACATTGTGAGAAGAGGAAAAATTACACAGTTGCAGGGCAAATAATAAGTGTACAGATAATACAAAGTAAATGAAATTTAGTTTTCATTCTGATCCTGCTCACTTTTTTGACTGCAGCCTTTTTGCACACGGATCTGTGCTTTCTTCTACACCAGATTCAATATCAGACAAACACAAAAACGTATTTTCTTTTGAGCTACCACTGAGAGCCAGATGATTAAATATTTTACACCAGCAAGATTCTTTTTCGGGGATTCGATCAGCTCTGGAAGTTTGGCTGGGCGCTCTCAGGAAATTTTGGTGAGCGAGCCAAGAGATTTATTGTACGAGGCTTTTCACGGTCCTGTTTTTCTCCCCAAGTCTTTTTATGCTGGTTTCTAAGTAACTGCTTTGAAGATTATTTCTTTTCTATTAATGGTAGTAAACTACTTTGTGACCCCTTTTTGGAGACAAAAAAAACTGCCTATAAATCTTTTTATTTCAGATAAATCTGGTCTTGGTGCCTACTTCGAGTCACCTTGTCAAGATGTCTTTGAAAACTGGGTTCATAGGGAAAAAATGGTCTGGTTTTGTAACATTTTATTTCTTGTATGTTCACTCTTGAATATGTTATATGCTAAAACCTTAAACAGATTAACATTGGCCACACTTGGAATACTGCATCCAGTTTTGGTCACCATGATGTAAAAAGATGCTGAAACTCTAGAAAGAGTACAGAGAAGAGCAACAAAGATGATCAGAGGACTGGAGGCTAAAACATATAAGGAACGCCTGCTGGAATTGGGTATGTCTGGTTTAATGAAGAGAAGGACGAGGGGGGACATGATAGCAGTCTTCCAGTATCTCAGGGGCTACCACAAAGAAGAGGGAGTCAAGCTATTCTCCAAAGTGCCTGAGGGCAGGACAAAAAGCAATGGATGGAAACTAATCAAAGAGAGAAGCAACCTAGAACTAAGGAGAAATTCCTGACAGAACAATTAATCAGTGGAACAACCTCCCTCCAGAAGCGGTGAATGCTCCAACACTGGAAGTTTTTTAAGAAGAGACTGGACAGCCATTTGTCTGAAATGGTGTAGGGTTCCTGCCTGAGCAGGCGGTTGGACTTGATGCCTTCCAAGGTCCCTTCCAACTTTATTATTATTATTATTATTATTATTATTATTATTATTATTATTATTATTATTATTATTATTATTATTATTATTGTTGTTGTTGTTGTTGTTGTTGTTGTTGTTGTTGTTGTAAATTACCCTCCATATTAGGACTTTGTAGAACAGTGGTTCTCAACCTTTTTAATGACGCGACCCCAACCGGTCGTAAGTCGAGGACTAAACCGGTCGTAAGTCGAGGACTAAACCGGTCGTAAGTCGAGGACTACCCAATCGGTCATAAGTTGAGGACTTTCCCTGCCCGGGAGCGCCGCGCATGCGTGGTTCCGCCCCCTGCGCCGGCCGAGGCGTAGCTGGCAAGCGGCAGAGACGGAGCAGGCCGGCCACCAGCTGGCCCAGCCCAAGGGAGGTAAGGCACCCGCTGGAAAAGGGGAAAAAATGGCGGACAAAAAAAATGGTGGACAAAAAAAAATGGCGGACAGCCTTGCTTGGCGACCCCCATGAAATGGTCGATCGACCCCAAATGGGGTCCTGACCCACAGGTTGAGAACCACTGTTGTAGAAGGAGAGCTGCCTTAAACTATGGCAGCAAAAACTTAGGAGTCAGGCAGGACTTTTTCCAACTTCAGGTAGTCCTCAAATTACAACAGATTTATTTATTTATTTATTTATTTCATTTATACCCCGCCCTTCTCCCGGAGGACTCAGGGCGGCTTACAGCCAGTTTAAAACAATCCCACATAAATACCAAATACAAATCTAAAATAATTAAAAATAAATATTTGAATTGGCCGCTCTATTAAAATTTTGTTAAAACCAATTAAAATACCCCCTAGGCCAGTCCTGCCT
>NW_015407659.1:0-2307 GCF_001527695.2 Protobothrops mucrosquamatus
GAGGAGGAGGAGGAGGAGGAGGAGGAGGAGGAGGACAACTGTGGGATCCTTGGTGCTCTCTGAGCTTGGTTGTTTTCTATAGGACTACCTATAGAGAGTATTAACATACAATAAACCTGGATTCAGTTGAACTGCCTGGACTCCTGATTTCTTGACAATGGCTCAAGGAATAAGCTGAATTATGTTCGGACAGATTTGCCCACTCTAGGGGCCTCTGAGAGACGAACAGCAGCCAAATAATCAATCTGTTTCTTATTTAGTTCATCCAGCCCCAAGAGAAAAAGGAAGGAGGGAAGGAAACACAAAAAGCGGTAAGTTGAGAGAGGCTGGGCTGGGCATACGTCAGTTCTGGTGGGTTAAACGGCACCTGTCTTTCCAGGCGCCCATGATGGGCGAGTTGGGAGGCTTGTTCAACACAAGCTGTGGAACAAGGGTACACTCAGCATATGTGCTGAACAAAGGCAAAGAGTGACCTCACACCGTCTCCGTGTTGGCTGGAGATTAGAAGAGATTTGGGTTGTTGTTCCCCCCCCCCCCCCCCCCCCCTTAAGTTTGCCGTGTTGGTTCCTCACCAAGAATTGAGAAGCCGGTGGAGATGTGGGGAGAATTTGGCAGCCTGGAAACCCCAGTCTGCTACCCATTGCTAGCTGCCTGTGGAGCATTATAAAACAAAGCCCATTTATATCATTTTTTAAAATAATAATAATAATAATAAAGTTAAGCTTTTCTCTGAAAGCTTCCCCAAGGGGCACTGTTTTTGTGTGATATAAAATGATATTGCCTTGAATAAAGAATATTATAATAAAGAATGTTTATACTAAAGAAGATAGAATCCTAGGGCCGGAAGGTACCTCAGAGGTCATCTAGTCCAGCCCCCTGCTCAAGCAGGAGAGCCTATGCCATCCTGATCAAAAGGCTGTCCAATCTCTTCTTAAAAACCTCCAGTGATAGAGCACCCACAACTTTGGGGGAGGCAAGTTGTTCCACTGATTAATCATTTGAGGATTTTGTGAGATGAATCCTAAAATTGGGCTCACAATATTTACGGAAATGCAACGAAGTCACACATTTGCAACTGGTCAGTGGAACAGCTTGCCACCAGAAGTTGTGGGTGCTCTATCACTGGAGGCTTTTAAGAAGAGATTGGACAGCCATTTCTCTGAAATGGTATAGGGTCTCCTGCTTGAGCAGGGGGTTGGACTAGAAGACCTCCAAGGTCCCTTCCAACTCTGTTATTCTATGTTCTAAAACATTGAAAAGTTTTTAGGAGACTCTATTTGGTCCACCCAGAGCTCTGTGAATTTAACTTTTAGCAATTCCTTACCAAGGTTGATTGCCTTCGATGTTAAGAGATTCATGAGCCAAAATTTCCAATCCCTTAGCTTTGTTCCCGAGGAGGATATATTACATTTATTCCATTGCTTTCTTCTCTCAAAAGCTCTCGTAGCCGTCCACAGAAATCCAGGCGCCATCGTTACCGTTCTAGTTCAAACAGCACCAATTCTCAATCGGAGAGCTGTGGAAGCCGGTAAGCCATCTTCAAGTTTTCTGAAATTCTCTAACTTCATTCTCCTTCTGGTGCAAAGTCAGCTCCTACTAAGAGAGCTTTGTTTAGTTTAACCTCTGTGTGGGAAGTAGATGAACAGAGAAGAGGGGAAAGAAGAATTATAAACAGAGAAGAAAGGAAAACATCCTTTCCTGAATATCTTGAATATCGTTAAAAATATCTGAACTAACTCAAGATTCGTGGAGAGAGTCCTATTTTTAATGCTAAGTTTACCTCCAAGCAAAGCCTGCCGTGTCAACAAGGATTGTCATTTTTGATCTGGGGGCTCCATCACTCTGTCTTGTGCAATGTTGCATTATTATTTTTTTAAGAAAAATAAAACTAACTCTCGTGAGACAGCAATCTCACCGGACCAATGGAAGATCCATTGGGAATGACAGATTCTGGGGGCAATATTGCTGAAAATGTTAATAATAGGGGACGGTGGCAGCTGTAACCACCGGAAGACAATCTACACTTGGAAACGATTCCTATTTTGGTGTCACAATAAATATAATTCAGTATTAGCCATTCCATGTCAACTTACTAGGAGAATTCAACCAAGACTGAGCTAGCCCCAAAATGCTGACAAGTTGTAGAGATTAATATCTCCTTCAGGATCTCACACAAGGACTTGGGACCTCAGAAGAAATGGCAACTTCATGCAATTTCCCCATTATTAACAGAATTATAGAATAACAGAGTTGGAAGGGACCTTGGAGGTCTTCTAGCCCAACCCATTGTTCATGCAGGAGACTCAT
>NW_015407660.1:0-1838 GCF_001527695.2 Protobothrops mucrosquamatus
AAGCACCGGGCTCCTGGCCAATCCCAGAAACACCGGGCTCCTGGCCAATCCCAGAAACACCGGGCTCCTGGCCAAACTCCTCGCTGTCGGAAGGCACCGAAGGCTGCACCAGAGGGGAAGGGCCTGGAGAGGGAGGTCTAGCCATCTCCTCTCCTTCATGTTCAGAGCCTTCCTCCTCTGATGAGAGGGACCCACCGGATGGAGCCACAACACTAGACTTCTCTCAAGAGAGGGGGAGGGATCCGACATCATCTATCTCCAGTCTACAACACGGTCCTTTCAGCAATTCCAAGAAGGCTCCACACCCATTTGCACCACTCAGGTGACTTTGAGGACACAGATAAACCTCCACGTGGCCTCAACGCCTCTCTAAAAGGATGCAAATGACCAGCTGTCTGGAAGGATTATAAATCCTTCCCTTCTCCACCATCCAGTCAGAGCTGAAGCAGCTTCTTGGATGAGAAGCGAAACGTCTTCAAAGAGAAACAAGTAAAGTTGTTTTCTTACTGACATTTCATTTCCCCAATAGATTCCCATGTGACTTTGGTTTGAACGTTTGATTTTAACTTTTTATGTTTTAACTTAGATGTATCTGTAAGCTGCAGGAGTGGCAGGAGTGTCAAACTGCCGGCCCACGGGCCGGATGCGTCACACGGAAGCCGCACCCACCCCATTGCCGGCAATGGCAAAACAGTCCCGATACGTTGTGTGACGTCACGTGATGTTGCGAGTTTGACATGTCTGCCCTATGGTAAGATGGGTGGCCAATAAATTTTATAAACAAACAAACAAAGTCATTGGCTGTGTTAATAGAGGGATAGAATCAGGATCACGTGAAGTGTTAGTACCAATTTATAAGGCCTTGGTAAAGCCACACTTGGAATATGGCATCCAGTTTTGGTCGCCACGATGTAAAAAAGATGTTGAGACTCTAGAAAAAGTGCAGAGAAGAGCAACAAAGATGATCAGGGGACTGGAGGCTAAAATTTACAAGGAACGGTTGCTGGAATTGGGTATGTCTAGTTTAATAAAGAGAAGGACGAGGGAGGACATGATAGCAGTCTTCCAATATCTCAGGGGCTGCCCCAAAGAAGAGGGAGTCAAGCTATTCTCCAAAGCACCTGAAGGCAGGACAAGAAGCAACGGATGGAAACTAATCAAGGAGAGAAGCAACCTAGAACTAAGGAGAAATTTCCTGGCAGTTAGAACAATTAACCAGCGGAACAACCTGCCTCTAGAAGCGGTGAATGCTCCAATCACTGGAAGAATTTGCTTTTAGAAGTTGTGGGTGCTCCATCACTGGAGGCTTTTAAGAAGAGACTGGACAACCATTTGTCTGGAATGGTATAGAATTTCCTGCTTGAGCAGGGGGTTGGACCCTTCCGACTCTGTTATTCTGCTATTTTATTATTATGTTAACATCATCAGTGCTATGATCACTGATGATGTTACCTAGTTTGGGTAATGAAATGTTTGCAAGAAAACAACCAAGCTCTGATAGCACCAAGGATCCCTCACTTCCACCCTGGGTTATAAATATTCTCCTTTATCAATGTTCACTGAACTTGAAAGGCCAGAAGAAATTAAGTTATGCATGACCCTCAGAATCCTTTGGAAGGATCTAGCAAAAAAAAAAAGGGTCCATTAAAAGACAAAAAACACACGTTAGGAAGCCGAAATGCACAGCTGGGCAAGATATTTATTCAAAATAATCTGTTAAGCCATGGAACATTTGTGGTGTGCTTGATGATAGATAATGCCACCCCAAATTACTGAGAATTGGGGCCAAGCAAAGTAACATTTAAAAAATGTGTAAACAGAATGCAGCCAGATGGTCT
>NW_015407660.1:10387-12694 GCF_001527695.2 Protobothrops mucrosquamatus
AAAGGACCTAAGAGGTCTTCTAGTCCAACCCCTTGTTCAAGGCGGGAAGCCTTATATCATCCTGTTCAAATGGTTTTCCAGTCTATAGGTAGTCCTCGATTTACCACAGTTCATTTAGTGACTGTTCGAAGTGACACCACCACTGAAAAAAATGACTTGTCGCTGTTTTTCACACGTATGACCGTTGCAGCCTCCCCACGATGGTCACATGATTAAAATTCAGATGCTTGGCAACTGATTCGTATTTATGACGGTTTGCAGTGTCCCAGGGTCACGTGATCCCCTTTTGCGGCCTTCTGACAAGCAGAGTCAATAGGGGAAGCCAGATTCACTTAACAACCATGTTACTAACTTCACAACTGCAGTGATTCACTTAACAACTGTAGCCAGAAAGGTCGCACAATGGGGCAGAATCCACTTTACAAATGTCTCACATAGCAACAGAAATGTTGGACTCAATTATGGTCGTAAGTCAAGGACTACCTGTATTTCTTTCTATCTGCTTTAGGTCTGGTTTATTTCCTTAAGCCAGGGGTAGTCAACCGTGGCTCTTTTATGACTCGTGGACTTCAACTCCCAGAATTCCTGAGCCAACCATGCTGAGGGGAAAGGGAGAGGTTCCCAGGCTGAGCCATGCTGGCTCAGGAATTCTGGGAGTTGAAGTCCACGAGTCATAAAAGAGCCAAGGTTGCCTACCCCTGCCGTAGACTAATCCACACACACTTTCCTATCTTCCACACACCAAGACTACAACTCCCAGCTGCCTCACTGCTCAGTTTTTATGGTCCACAATTGCTAGAAAGAGGACTAAAAGAGATAGGGCAACAGCCTCTCACACAGTTGTCCTTACTTACATTATAGGTAGTCCTATATTGGTGTTGAGAAGTGAATTTTGCCCCATTTTACAATCTCTCTTGCTGCAGTTGTTAAGTGAATCTTTGCATTTGTTAAGTGAGGAACACAATTGTTAAGTGCTTGTCAGAAGGTCACAAAAGGGGATCACGTGACCCAGGGGGACACTTCAACTGTCATAAATATGACTCAGTTGCCAAGCATCTGAATTTGGATCACATGACCCTGGGGCGTGGCTTCCTAATGCCTTCTCCTTTGCCTTTGGAGCCACCCCATTGCATTCCTGTCCTACTCGCTTCTCTTTTCTGCGCATTCGTGCATCCAGTATTTGTCCCAACTGTTCTTCAGCACTGTCCAACTCAGATTCCCAGCACAGCTGTGTCTCAGCCTGAGCACAAGTAGAGGGGCCAAGCTCCTCATCAGACTGTAAATCTTGGAGCTCCTCAGAGCCTTCCTCTGACTCTGATGTCACTCCAGGACCCTCCTCCTCCTCCTCTGATTCCTCAGACTGGCTGGCGAGGAATCACAACACAACCGTCTTGCTTAGCAACAGAAATTTCGATCTCAATTGTGTTCATAAAATCAAGGATTATCTGCACCAAGGCAGTTATGACTTAGATGACAGTTGATTAGTGGAGTCCTTGGTGCTCTCTGAGTTTGGTTTCCTTGCAGACGTTGTTAAGTGAACCGCTACAGTTGTTGATTATGTGGTCGTTAAGCGAATCTGGCTTTCCCACTGAAGGTCATAAAAGGGGGATGATGTGACCCTGCCAATAAATATGAGCCAGGTGCCAATTGTCCAAGTTTTGATTGCGTAACCCTGGGGATGCCACAAAAGTTGTAAGCGTGAAAAAGTTGCTTTTTTTTAGTGTCGTTGTAACTTTCAACACTCACTGAATGGTTGTAAGTCGAGGACTACCTGTATATCAGCAAGATCACGTCGGCTCTGCTACCTGCTAAGACAGACAATCAGATAGCTAGTTCTGGAGGCTGCCGCATGTCGCCAGGCTGAAAATCGATTCTCCAAAGCAGACAACTTTTAATTAACCCACACTCCTTTAGTATTAATTTTGTTTTCTTGCATCTGGCTACATCCTAACAGTCCACTTTATGCCTCTGGCATGCTAACAAGCCTTGTTGTTGTTTCCCAACAAGTGAAACTGGGAGATAGGTTCCTTCTAAATCTGAGTCACATTATGGCTTAGAATCATAATGACTTAGAATGATTTAATGCAGGGAAGAGCAACTGTGATGACTCTCTGTGGGAGCTCCCACCCTCTGGAATGAGCTGCCCCCAGAGATCAGGGTGATCCCTGATCTCCCTTCCTTCCGCCGCGCCCTCAAGACATGGCTGTTCCAACAAGCGGGACTGGCCTAGGATAATTTTTAAGAGGGTTTTTTAGAGGGGTTTTTAATTACTTTTTAATTAGACAATTTAAATATTTCATTTTAATT
>NW_015407661.1:0-2307 GCF_001527695.2 Protobothrops mucrosquamatus
GCCACCCACTTCACCAGATTCTTCAAAAATGATGCAAAATGGCGACCGCCAGTCACGTGGGGACCAATCTGCTGTCCCGCGCCGGCCCTGCAGTGCAGGCCACCATACAAAATGGCGGATGTCGGCCACGTGGAGAAAGCCCTGCAAAGTAGGCCTCAATTCAAAATGGCGGCCCCAGCCACGTGGCTGTGTAATCAAAAGCGAAAGAACACCGTACTGAGAAGAAAAAGAAAAAAGAGGGAGATCTGCGTAGCTTAGGCTGTGGCGCAGTCCCACTCTCCCCCTAAAACGATCGCGCCCAAGCCGAAAATGTAAAGGAAGCAACGCGATCGAAGAAAGCTCCCCCCCCCCAAAATCTAAGGCGATTCGCGCCGCTTGGGGCCTTAGTGGAAGCTCCGCGCACCCCCAAGAACAGTCGCGCCGCTTGGGGCCTTAGCGGAAGCTCCGCGCACCCCCAAGAACAGTCGCGCCGAAACGGCAGCAGCCAGAGAGGAAGAGACTCCGTCTGGCTGAATTTTGCAGGCCCGTAACCTCCTTGGAGCCCTGTCAAACAACTGGGGCGAGCGGAGAAAGGACTCCACAACCCCCAGTTCCCAGACACCCCAATAAGGTCTATCAGGCTCTGGGAAGGCAGAGGCCCACAAACAAACCCCCCTTCAATCCCCTAGATAAGGGAAAAACAAACGGGGGAGGATCAGAGGGCTGGGGGAGTAAACAAACTAAATTGAGAGAAAGGTAGAAATATCTAAAATAGTTAAATAAAACCTGAGTCTGGAGAGCAGAGAAACAACACGCCTTGTCTGGGTATAGACTAAGTCAGAACTGGGCATGTGCGGACAGGCAGGAGGCGTGGCTATCTCAGACTTAGTCTTATTGGGTACAAGGGACTTCAGGAAACCCAATCAAGTGGATTATCCATCCCTCATGCTGGAGAAAGCCTTTTTATTCTCATCAGGGTTAATTAGACAGTAGCTTATCTTCTTTTCCATATTGAACTTCAAAGTTCTGATGTGTGAGTCAAAATGATCAAATGGAGGAAATTACCCTGTGCGTATTTGCAAGGGAGGAAACCATCCTGAAATGAAGGCCTGCTATATTTATATAAAAGTTACCAAGATCATGTATCATAGGAAGCCATTTTGTGATTTGCTTGGTTTGTTAGCCATGATTTTAGGTTTGGCTAATTGTGGTTTAACCAATAATTAAGGCATGGTTTTATGCAATGTTTAATAAAGTTTGTATCTCAAGATATTTTCTCTACAAGAAAAAGTTCATAAACAACTTTTAACAATGGTCATCATAAGACTGCCAGAAGAGCTGAGTAGGAAAGAGATGAAGATAAACGGCTTGATAAACTCTTGTACCTTTAAAGGCAATTTAATATTAATTACATAGGAAGTAAATAGTTATCGAAGGATCTCTTTAACAATTGGCGCTGGATTTGTACACTATAGCACACATAATTTAATTAATAACTTATTTTTGGGTCCACAAAATACATTAGATCATAAAGTAACTAAAAGAGATGGATTCTCATAACACACACAAAAACTACACACACACACAAACCACCTAAACAAAATTAAAACTAACCTAGCATAGCATGTTGTTCGAGGCTGTTATGTATTAAGCAATTCAAAGAGTCTGTTATAAAGAAACGGTTAACTGAATGCTTTATTTGAATGATAGACTGTCTGTATAACTTTAAGCCTGTTGTTTTAGGCGGGAAGCAATACTTTAAACTGATTGGCCACTGCCTAGTGGCGGTCCGTATAAATATAAGTCAGGCAGCTTCTAGAGCTCGCTTCTGTGAGAACCTAATAAAGAACTGTTAATTCAACTCCATGTCTTCAATGTCTCGCTGTTCCCACTACACAACAGAGGCATTTACTGTTTTTTTTAATTGACCTCATTATGTCTATTATATGAAGTAAACTAATGTAAGGAACTGAGATAGCAAGACAAACTCCTTCTCGTGTTTCAGGGCATTGTGAGAAGAAAGGACTGTAAGCCGGGGATGTCAAACTGGCAGCCCGCGGGACGGATGCATCATGCCGAAACTGTGCCCACCCCATTGCTGGCAATGGAAAAAAAAGTCATGATATGTTGTGACAAGTCACGTGATGTTGCAAGTTTGACACCTCTGCTGTAACCCTTTAATAACCAAATGATGCACATCAAAATAACATTAAAGAAAGAGCTGTAGAAGCTGGTTGACATTTTGGCAAACCTTGTTTAAGTATCTGGGGTAAACAGTTACTCTAGGTTGTGGCTTGCTAGTTATGGTTAACAGAGAACCAAGAAGCC
>NW_015407662.1:0-2307 GCF_001527695.2 Protobothrops mucrosquamatus
AACAACCAATGAATCATGGATCATCAAATCAAAGCGGAGTACTCAGTCAAGGTACAAATGACCAGGCTCAAAGTATCCTTCTTTGGACATATTATGTGAAGATCTATGTCTCTGGGGAAGGCTCTGATGCTGGGAAAGATGGAAGGGAGGGGAAAAAGAGGATGACCAACAGCAAGGTGGATGAATTCAGTTGCAGTAGGGATGAAGGCCTAAAGAGCCAGGTTAGGGCCAGATCATATGGAGAAAATTTATCTATGTGATTACTAAGAGCCAATAATGTCTTGGTGGCACATAATCAATTAATTACTCAACCAAATTAGAGTTAGAAGGGACCTTGGAAGTCTTCTAGTCCAGTCCCCTGCTCAAGCAGGAAACCCTATGCCATTTCAGACAAATGATTGTCCAATCTCTTCTTAACAACCTCCAGTATTGGAGCACCCACAACTTCTGGAGGCAAATTGTTCCACTGATTAATTGTTCTAACTGTCAGAAAATTTCTCCTTAGTTCTAAGCTGGTTCTCTCCTTGATTAGGACATAAATTATGGACATGAATCATATGCCCCTACAAATGCTCCATTTGTTCCTTCATGATTACCAAGGAGAAAATCCATAACTCTGGCTCTACATCTAAAGAAATTTTTTTCCCGTGTTCCTTATTTCTGATATTATGGATCTTGGAATAAATCTGAAGAAGAGTTAATTCTGTTATCAAGAAAGCCTACCCTTCTGGCAGATGTGCAAAGAATTCTTGGAATATGATCAAATCAACCATTGCAGTAAAGCTGCTGTCTTCAATTTTGTATCTCATAACTGCTTTGCGTTGGTGAGGTAGGAGTTATTTTTAGTGGGCCAAAGAATAATAGTAGGATATGATTTAGCCAAGTGTTCTGTTCTGAGCATTGGTAAGGCATTGAGACGAGGCAGGAGTAACAACAATTGCTTCTTTATTCAATCTTCAACAGAACAACACAAAATGGTGCGGATCCCTTTTATACCCCCTTACAGGGAGCAGCATCAACCAATCAATGCAACATATCTTTCCCGCCTTGTGCATGCGCAATAGGCTGGATACAGCCTGTCTGGCCCAGGCAGTCATGTGGTCTGCCCCAGTCTCTCTGCAGCTTCCTGCACCTGCTGTGTCAGTCACAGCCCAGGACATAACACCAAGTGCATTCTGACTCTTCACAAACAGGAGTAGATATGGAGGATTGAGGATGTACACAAATGCAAAATAAATGCAGAGAAAGTGCAAATTAAGTGTAAGCAGGGCTGTAAACCTCTAATACCTCTGCAGACCTCATGCCAGATACTTTTTTGGGGGGGAGGAGTAGGATGCTCTGGCAAGCCAGAGTAACAGCTGGTATTCCAGACTTTGGGCTGCTAGGATGCATTTGAGAAATTATTTCTCTCATTCCAAAATAAGCATTGTAATGCAGATCCATATGAATTTCAGATGTCTGAGAAAACTTACTGCAGAAGCATTTTATTCATGAAAAAAGAAGGCTGTCCAGTGTTCCAGTTGAAAGATGGTTGCTTCTCAATAGCTTCTTGTTGGTCTAGTATAAGGAGTTAATACAGCAATTCTGGTTGAATTAAAAAAAAATCCTAGGGTCATCAGTTAACAAGACGTATGTCTCACAATAATCTACCAAATGGTTGAGATTGGCAGACGGAGCCTTCTTGATGATGAGCCCACTGTCATAGGTTATCTGCTTGTACACAGTTAGGTCTCCTGGTCTCCTGAATTCTAGCCAAGCTATAGAATACTGTACATTTTATCCATGCTGTTAATGTTTAGGAAATCTGTAAAGCTGCATCTCTTTCATTGTGCTTTTAATTATTAATTTGTGCTATTATGCTTAATATGTATTTTTAATGTTGTGATTTTGTTTAAAAAAATTGCTAGCTGCCTTGAGCTCTTGCCGAAGCAAAAGGATATGGTGTAAATTAAATATTGAAACAATGCTTACTAATATCTATTGTTTCTGTACTTAGATACTCCTTTTCAAAGTGCATAATTTAGAACAGACCTGGGCATTAGGAGCCTTACAGGTGTAGTGGTTAAAGTGCTGTATTGCAGGCAAACTCTGCCCACAGCCTGGAGTTCGATCCTGACGGGACTCAAGCTTGACTTAGCCTTTTATCCTTCCAATGTCGGTAAAATGAGGACCAAAATTGTTGGGGACAATATGCAAATTTGTATATTGTATACCGCCCAGAGAATGCTGTAAAGCACTATAAGATGATCTATAAGCCTAAAATGCTATTGCTATGCTATTTTATGGCCCCTGGGCCATATCTGGCCT
>NW_015407663.1:0-2306 GCF_001527695.2 Protobothrops mucrosquamatus
AAATATGGATACAATTTGGCAAATTTTGTAGCCTATGGAAATCTGTTTTTTCTCTCACACCAACTTTAACTCACCCCCCCCCCCCAGTAAATGAACAAATAAATAAATAAAATCCCAAGCAAATTCAGTTTCAGCTGAATGAAGAAGTGTTAAAAGTTGGGGAAGCGTAGCTTGGAAAAGGATTAAGGGAAGACAAGACAGCTTTCTGGGTCTTGTAGTTCTTTCTTTAATAGCACTTTGATCTATTCTTCAAGAATGAGCTTAATTCACCCTTTGTCTTCTTTCAGCAGTACTGTCTCCAGAGATACAGCCGGTGTCAAAGAGACAAAGGTGAGTAACCAGCCATATTGCTTGTGTGGGTACCAGTAGCAGGACTGGGGATGGGAGGGCAGCCCTTCCTCTGCACCCCAGAAGGGGGAAAACCCCTCCCTTCAGAACTGCTGCCTCTGGGAGAGGCTCTGAACTCCCTTTCAGTGATGGGGGGAGAGATGCAAAATGGTCTGTTGCCCTGCACTAACAACACACCCCGACACTGAATTTTGAATGGACTGTGCCATTTGTAATGGCCAGTCTTAAAGTGCTGTGTCGTTGGGGGATTAATATGTAACATTTCTCATAAATATTGTGTAATAGCACAAGTGTTTTTTTTTTTCCATGAAAATACAGAAGAGGAGACAAAACAACTGAAAAAATCACCTGAAAAGATGGCGGAGAAAAATGCCACAATCAGAGACGTAAGTAATTCACTTCTCTTGTAATCCTGTTTTAAGCTTCTCTTTTTCCCTGCTTACTCAGATCCTGTGATTGATGAATGTTTCTGGTGATTTCTGCATCTTAGTTGGAGGAGGAAAATAGTTTTCTGGCAAGTGAAGTCACCAGCCTCACAAGCAAAAATAAAGATTTGAAGGAGAAACTTCTTCAGAGTTGAGAAAGTGAGTATAATTTTAACTTAAGAACGTTTTAATTATTTTCATTTCAAAAATGAAAGTGATTTATTTCTTCTTAGGTTTAGCTTTCCAAGTACTAGCTATTTTGTTATTAATTTTCCAGGCTCTGCCCAAGAAAAAGAAGACCTCTGAAATGAGAAACAGCTGGCTGAAAAAAATCCAAGGAAAACACAGGTACTATATACTGTAAATAAGGAGGTGTGATTAAATTAGTAACTTAATTAGTGGACCAAATTAGCAGATTAAGGAAATGCTGTGGTTGTAATATATGCAGAATTCAGTAAGGCATTTGACACAGTAGACCACAGCCTACGTCTTGGTAAGATAGAACAATGTGGGATAGACAGATCCACTGCCAAATGAACTTGCACGTCGCTGACCAACCACACTCATTATGTAGCCCTCAGTGAAACAACATCTACCTGGAGGGAAGCCTGCAGTGGATACCTCAAGGTTCTGTCTTGGCCTCCTCAATATCTTCATCAATGAGCTAGATGAGGGCACAGAAGGGGACCTGATCAAATTTCCATAAAGAAAACAAATGCACAGAATAAACCGTACCTGGCTCAATAGTAACAACTATAGGAAGGATCTAGGGTTCCTAGTGGATCACACTTAACAATGAGTCAGCAGTATGCTGCAGTTGCCAAAAAAGCAAACACAATTCTAGGCTGCCTCTAGAGTAGGATTGCATCAAAATCACAAGTGATAGTACCGCTCTATACCACACTTGTGAGGCCACATGTGAAATACTGTATCCAGTTCTGGTCGCCATGATCAAAAAAGATGCTGAAAGTCTAGAAAGAGTGTAGAGAAGAGCCTGGAGGCTAAATTGTATTACCATCGGTTAAGGGAACTAGCTATGCCTAGCCTATCAAAGAGAAAGATTAGGGATGACATGATCGCTTTCTTCCAGTACTTGAGGGACAGTCATAGAGATGAAAGTGTTGACTTATTCTCAAAAGCACTTAAGAGCTAGCAAGAAGCAATGTGTGGAAGCTCTTTAAAGTGTGATCCTATCTGGAAGTAAGAAATTTCCAGATAGTGAGAGCAATTAATCAATGGATAGCTTGCCTGTGGAGTGGTAGTGCTCCATCACTGGAGGTTTTCAAGAAAAGATTGGACATCCATTTGTTCACGATGGTATAACAACTCCTGCTTTGGGCAGGGGGCTGGACTAGAAGACCTCCAAGGTCCTTTCCAGCCATATGATTCTAAGTGATGAGAAAGCTGCTACTGTTAATCATAGCCATATAAGGAAGGGGTGAAGGAAATGTATTCAGTTTTAACCAGATAGAGAAGCTACACTGGGGGGCCCTTAGTGCTCTCTGAGCTTGGTTGTTTTCTTCCAGACCTTTC
>NW_015407664.1:0-2306 GCF_001527695.2 Protobothrops mucrosquamatus
ATTTTCAAAGAAAAAAACAGGAAGGCCCAGCTGCCTTTTGGAAAAAAGCGATTTATTTCAAACTTACAGATAGTGGTAAAAATCAGAAAGTCCCAGATTTTTGAAAATGGTGGGCTTCTTTGGCATGCTGAAAAGCCTTCACTGACTTGAGGCAAGAAGTCACAAAAGGCCCTCACTTCTCAGAGTTAGTAGGGCAAAATCTAAAATCTGGGGACCTCATAAAGGTTTCGTTTTAAGAGGGAGAACAGATGCCTTAAACCCTACAAGCCTTAAGATGTACGATCCTGAAATTGGGCTGATTTTTTTCTCCCATGGGGATGTTGAAGAGAGGAAATGGGGGCCTAACAGCTTTGAAGATTTCAGACACCCAATTTTCTCCTTAAATCCCCCCAAAAAGGAGCAACCAAAAAGTTGAATGCTCAGCCCTTTCATGACGTTATAGGCCGCCACAACTCTTCAGTGTTAAATAGGTGTTTCTCAGCATCAACAAGTTGAAGATGTGTGGACTTCATCTCCCAGAATTCCCCTGGATTAAATAGTCTGAATGTTTTCAGACCCTCTTCAAAAGATTTCTAGTGATCGCACTGGTTGCTCCAGTTCCTGATTCAAAAGTGGAGGAAGGGTCTCAGCAGCACAGATTCCAATGGAACAACTCTCTGTAATTTGAGAACAGCATTTCTATGGATGCAACCCCACAAACGCATTCATCTTTGGGGCTTCACAAGCTGCTGAGTCACATTCTGCTTGGGGTCGACTACAATTCCAGTATCACCATTCCCACTCCTCTCCTCCTGTTTGGTAACCCAGATCGTCAGTCAGTGGCATCTCTAGTAGGAGTTTTCAAAAGAAAATTTAGTTCTCCCTCTTAAGCAGAAACCTAACCTTTGAGATTTAACTCACACCGTCACTAACTTAAAATAGCTTAGTTTACATTGTATAGCTGAGAAACAAAAAGGAAAGAAACAAAATGGGTGTTTAGCCTGATTGTATGTCTCTTCGGAATGTTAAGATGCTTCTTTGGAATGGCGAGTTCGTTCTGCCACAGCATGTTTTAACATACTCGTAAAACAATGTGAAAACTTGAATATCAATAAAGAACTGTGGCCAAAGCAAAACCACATCTTCTTTAGATTGGCTTCAGTTCCAAGTTCACAGGGCTGTATGAACCTCCTTTTAATTTAATTTCATGTCCTGTTACTGTAAACAAATATTTGTCACTCTTTCCTTTTAATTAAAAGGAAAAAGATTTTGCCGTTTGATTTATGAGATTATAATAGCCCTTCATGGAGAAATTGTGTCCTTCCTTCCTTCCTTCCTCCCTTCCCTCTTTATAGATTTCTGTTGATATGAGACAAGTGACATGAATCTCTAAAATTATTATAAGTATTATTGCAAGTGTTATAATTTTATTCAGTGTTTTAGATGATTAGTTTTTCCTTGGTTGTTTCTTTTTTTTGGGGGGGGGTCCCTTTATGTTTTGAAAAAATTTATAGCCATAGAGATTCCTAATAGAGCTTTTTTTCTGAATGTATCCTTGATCTTGATCCAAGGGAGTATTTTTTTTTTCAGTCAATTGTAAATTCTGCGGCCAATTCCACTTATAATGCAAGATCAGGGAAGCAAGAACAAAATTAGGCAATTAAATAATTAACTTTCTTAATGCAACATGTCTACCTGTATTTTAGAAAGCAAGGGAGCAAAATTCCGCGGGCTTTCAGTCAAGATTGTTGTGTGGCATCAGATTGAACCATGCAGTGCTTTAGCAGAAGAAAGAATGTAGAGAAGATTTATTGTGGTGCTGAAAGTCGCCTTTCAAACCTTACTTTGACTTGGCCATCACTAAGTAGGTCAGGTCCACTTTTCTCTTCTGTATCGTACTATTATGGGATGTTATGAGAAATACATTGGACAATTTAGAAGGTATGTCATCAGTGGTGAATATTTACCACTGATGACATACCTGGATATTTACGAGACCGCCTTCTGCCACAGATTCCCTCCCACAGACCGGTACGCTCCCACAGAGCGGGCCTCCTCAGGGTGCCGTCGGCCAAGCAATGTCGGCTGGCGACCCCCAGGGGGAGGGCCTTCTCTGTGGGTGCCCCAGCCCTCTGGAACGAACTACCCCCCGAGATCCGGACGATCCCGGATCTCTTAACCTTCCGCCGCGCCCTCAAGACATGGCTTTTTCAACAAGCGGGACTGACCTAGGGTGAATTTTAAATAGGGAATAATTTTTAAAGATTTTAATAATGACACAGCCATTAATATATTTGGTTTTTAATTGGTTTTATAGGGGAAATGTT
>NW_015407665.1:0-2306 GCF_001527695.2 Protobothrops mucrosquamatus
GCTGGCTGGGGAATTCTGGGAGTTGAAGTCCACAAGTCTTAAAAGTGGCCAAGACCCCAGATGAGACTTTTCGGGGTCTTCAGATGCACTTTCTCCATTTAGGGATCCCCGTTAGCCCCTCGACTGCATCCCTCCTCCTTAAGAGAGGCAGGATGAGGAAGGGGCGACACAGAGCAAGGCTCTTTTGCCGCCCCCACCCCACCCATCCCCCCATCCTGGTGATCGAATAGAATAGAGCTGGAAGGGACCTCGGAGGTCTTCTAGTCCAGCCCCCTGCTCAAGCAGGAGACCCTATACCACTTCAGACAAGTAGTCAAATGGGTCTGGGGTCCCCAGCAGTTGAGCAGTCCCCGATTGACCGAAACCCCCAATTAATCTGCAGTTCTGGAGAAGGGAGCGATGCCAACCTTCTGGGCGGGGGTGGGGAGGGGCTGCAGCCTCTCCTCCTCGGGGGGGCTTTTGGGCAGACCCCCGCCTGGCGCAGCCACGAAGCCCGGAGCGAGACGGGTCCGGCGGCGCGTCTTCTGCAAAGGGGAACCCGGGCTCAGCCAAGCCCCCTCCCCTCTTTCCAAGGGGACGCCCCCCCTGCCCGGCCCAGGCCCCTCCCGGCAGCGCCCCTCGGCTTGCGAGGACCCGGACCCCCCCCCCGCCCTGCCTCCCCGCCTTGCGAGCGCCGGGCCCGCGGGCGCCGGGTTGCAAAGCCAGGGAGCGCCGGGCAGGGACCCAGGCAGCCCCCGCCGCCCCTTTGCAAGCCCCACGCCCGCCCCCCGCCCCCCCACGCCCCCCGCCCCCCCACGCACCTGGGACACCCGGAGCCCGGCGCTGCAGAGGAGGGGGCCGGAAGGGGGGTGGGGAAAAAAGCAGCCGCCCCCGCGAGGGCTGCCGGGACTTGTAGTTTTCCGCGCGAGCGACGGCCGGAAGGCGCCGGGGGAGGGGGAGCCAGGGAGGGGCGGGGCCTGCTCGGGGGCGGGGCGTGGGGTGAGGGCGGGGGGGCTTCTCTGCGGAGCTTCTCCGCTTTGATCCTCCGCAAAACCCGCCTCTGACTCCGCTTGCGAGCCCCGTTTCTCCCCCGCGGCTCCTTTAAGGGGAGGCCTGGACTTCAACTCCCAGAATTCCCCAGCAGGCGTTTCCCCCCCCCCCCCCCGGTTGAGCTTCAGCGATCATTGCCTTGAAAAACGGCCCCCGCTTTGTGTAAAGGGGGATGTAGACTTTTGGCAGACTCGTCTGTGGACATCTGCCTTCCCTTCTTTTTCCTTCCTTTTCCTTCCTTCCTTTTCCTTTCTTTCCTTCCTTCCCTTCCCTTGTCTTTTGCTTCCTTCCTCTCTTTCCCTCTTTTCCTTCTTTCCTTTCCTTCCTTCCCCTCTTTTCCTTCCTTCCTTCCTTTTTCTTTCTTTCCTTCCTTTTTCTTTTCCTTTCCTTCCTTCCTTTCTCTTTCCTTCATTCCTTCCCTTCCTTCCCCTTTTGCTTCCTTCCTCTCCTTCGTTCTTCCTTTCTCTTCCTTTCTCTTTCCTCCCTTCCCCTCTTTTGCTTCCTTTCTCTTTCCCTCTTTTCCTTCTTTCCTTTCTTCCCTTCCTTCCCCTCTTTTGCTTCCTTTCTCTTTCCCTCTTTTCCTTCCTTCCTTCCTTTCTCTTCCTTTCTCTTTCTTTCCTTCCTTCCTTCCCTTCCCTTCCTTCCCATTTTGCTTCCTTCCTCTTTCCCTCTTTTCCTTCCTTCCTTTCTTTTTCCTTCCTTTTTCTTCCTTTTTCCTTATTTCCTTTTCTGTCTTTTCTTTTTCTTCCTTTCCTCATTTCCTTTTTTTTCTCTTCCTCTTCCTGTTTCTTTTCTTTTTCTTTTTCCTTTCCTTCCTTTTTTGCCTTCCTTTCCTCTTTCTTTCTTTCTTTCTTTCTTTCTTTCTTTCTTTCTTTCTTTCTTTCTTTCTTTCTTTCTTTCTGTTTCTTCTTTCTTTTTTCTCGCAGGATTCGTTTTTCCCACCATGCAAAAGTATACCTAACCCGAACTAGACTGTGTTGTCTCTCTGTGTCATATAACATATGTGGCTATAGGCATAATTCTGTATTTATTTATTTTTGTCATATTTACATAGTGTACATCAGAGGCGGTGACCCTTTGAGAGCTGCTTGCAACAAAATTTCATTTTAATGTTTGCCGATTAGTGTACATTCAAAGTGACAATAAAGTTATTATTCTATTCTGTTTCTATTCTATTCCTTCTTTCCTTTTTCTTTCTTTTTTCCTTTCCTTCCTTTTTCCTCTTTTTCTTTCTTTCTTTCTTTCTTTCTTTCTTTCTTTCTTTCTTTCTTTCTTTC
>NW_015407666.1:0-2306 GCF_001527695.2 Protobothrops mucrosquamatus
CATGGAAAAGAGAAACTCTGTTGACCAGATAGTATGATTTGTAGCACAATAAGAAGCAACAGGCTTTAAAAGACATTGAAAAACTGTAGTAACAGCAAGCACTGCACATTATAGTACTGTATAATTTGCAGCCTAAATAGGTAAATTTAGCTGATTGAGGATTTATTGCCGGCTCAAGCAGATTAATTGATCTCTCTGGAGGTGAATCCATATCTAACATGCAGTTTGCTTCTATTAGTAGAAAATGTAGATTAGCAGCTGTTAATACAAATATTATTTTTCTCACCATGAACAGGGATGGATGAGTGACTCTGTAATAACAGGGACCAAAGTTAATATTTTATAGTCATTCAGTTATTGGACTAGGGGTTCATCCCTAATGAGAATTCCTGCTTTACCACAGAATTCCTGCTTTACCCAACAGCACTTGTCAAATTTACAAACTACTTTTTAACTTGAGTTCCCTGCTGTTTAAGAATCTCTCTTTATAAATAGCTCTAAAAATAGCAAAGGGTGATGAAGGGTGGTTGGAGAGGGGAGGAGTGTTCTGGCCCCCTCAGCTGTTTCCCAATATCCCAAGGAAGTAAGTGAGATACTATATGCTTTTTCCAATCATGCTAGGCAATCTCTCTGCCGGAAAACTTTTTTCAATACAAAAAGCTGCTGCCCTGGAATTTAAAATAGGGAAGAAAGGAAGGGAAAGAAAGATCCCCATGAACTTTTTCATCTTTATCCTTCTCATTTTTTTTACTATCTTCTCCTGTCTGTTTCTTATGATTATATTACTTTGTTGTCTATATGTACACTGAGAGTTTATGTACCGGAGACGATGTCCAATCACACTTGCCCAATAAGTCTATTCTATTCTATTCTATTCTATTCTATTCTATTCTGTTCTGTTCTGTTCTGTTCTGTTCTGTTCTATTCTATTCTATTCTATTCTATTCTATTCTATTCTATTCTATTCCTATTCCTATTCCTATTCCTATTCCTACCCTGGTAGTGCAATGCTAAAGTGCAGTATTGCAGGTTAACTCTGCCCACACCTGGAGTCTGATCCTAATGGGGCTCAAGGTTGATTCAGCTTTCCATTCTTCCAAGGTCAGTAAAATGGGCACCCAGTTTGTTGAGGGCAATATGCTGACATTGTAAACTTCTTAGATAGTGCTGTAAAGCACTATGGGGCGGTATATAAGTCTAAATGCTATTGTTAAATGCTACAAAGCACTTGAAAGCTCCAAGATACATGGAGGAAAGGGGAAAGTTCTCTTCTCTCTCAGTGCCAACAATCATCCAGACTAGAATTCTGAAAGAGCCCTAAGAAGAATTCTACCATTTTGACAGAGCCAGCCAGTTGGTGATTTTTTGGCATGGGCAAGAAACAAAAGGAAACTATTTGTTCTTGAAAAGGCAGTGGCTGCATTCACATGTCATGCCAAAACCTGCAAGAGAAGAAGACAGTGGTTGCAAAGAGAAGGGGAAAGGAGTTCAGCCATTGCCCTGAGCAAATGCTGCCCTGCCCTTCAGCTGCTTTTAACACAGCTGTCTTCTCAAAAAGCATTTAACATGTGGTTTAAAACGAGCTCCCCAAAGGCTGACAGATGTGAGATCTTTCCCTGGTGACTTCAGCATCTCTTGGCTATAGGAGGAGGATGGAGTCCTGATTGAGATGCTGAGCAACCTTTGATATCCATAGGTCAGTAGGTAAGGAAAGGGATGGCCACTGGAAGATGGCTCTCTGTTTCACCGGACAGCCTTCCTCTCTGCCCCTGTCCAGTGATCCATGGAGTGGTAAGCTAACAAATAAAGCAGGATCTACCAAAAAAAATCCAATCTTAAGAGTCTCATCTGCAGAAATACCTTCCTTTTTTTTTTTCAATATAAAATTTTATTATTTTTCATCATAAAAAAAATTTTTTTTCACAAATACTACACAATGCTATATGAAAAACCCCCCACCCCCCCCGGACTTCCCAAACCTAATCCCAGGATAATATTCAGATATAAGTAAACAAATATTAATATCTCTAACTCCACAAAGTATATTATTCTACATGAGTAGGTAAAATATATAAAAGAAAAGAAAAAAATTTCTAAAAACCTAAATTATATTCCACCACTCTATGCTTCTTTTGAATATAAACAATCCATCTTCTCCATATTAATAAAAATTGTTCATTTGAATAATTCTTCAAATAAGCCGAAATCTTTGCCATCTCAGCAAGGTACGAAACTTTCAATCTCCAGTCTTCCATTGTAGGTAAAATTTTACTCTTCCAGTTTTGAGCTATCAGCAAACGGGCAGC
>NW_015407667.1:0-2306 GCF_001527695.2 Protobothrops mucrosquamatus
TTGGTTGTTCGTCATGGATGCCTGCACCTCAAACATGGGGTGTGTTTGTCTGTGTGTTGGTGGGTTTTTTTTTTTCCGTTTCGTTTTGTTTTTTAGAAGTCTCTTCTAATTCTGAATTTTTTCGTTCCGGCTACTGCCAATTTGCCAGTGTCTGCTGTGGGAGGTGCAGCTTTGCTCCTCTTTCTGTTGGCTCGGTGCCGTGTCTGGAGAGATGCTTTTTCCTGCCCAATTCTGCGGAGCCCATCCCAGCATCAGTAACCCAAAACAGGGCCCTGAGCCACAAGCATCTCCTCAAATCACGGACTGTAATTTATTTGCAGAGCCATTTTTTCCCCCTGCCAAACTCGCAGATGAAGCAGGCCCAAAACACATGGAAGCATTTCCCTCCCCCCACCACTGATAAATTTAGGATGGGGAACTCCAAAGGAGGTAAAAAGGACCCATTTTCTCTCTGGAGAGCAGGAAATAATGATTCCTGAAGAACTGAACTTCCTGGAATTGTCCTAATTACCATTTTTTAAATATAAATTTAACAAGGGTGTTTTTATATTTGTTGGTAAGAAAGTGCAGGCTTTCTCACAAAGCATAAGGCAGGGGGGCAGGGGTGGGGGTGGGGAATTGCCCCTGGCCACACACATGCAAAGAGATTCATTGCTTGAAATGACCAGATGGGCCGAGAATTTTAATACACGGCAGTAAGCCAAATGAGTTAAAATTTAAACTCCAACAGATATTTCCATTCACTCTTGGTCATGTACAGTTCCATTGGTATAACAGCAGACAAAATCACGATAAAACCCGCAGTGAAAGAGTGACAGAATGGGTTTTGGTTTTTTTTTTTTTGTTTTTTTTTTTGAGAAATTCATAAGAGCATCACCAGGCAAGAATTTCTGGGAAGGTTACCAATGGAGAGACCCCACTAACTAGGTCTGGAGGTGGGAAGATGCACATCATAAGAGAAAACAGAACGACAGAGTTGGAAGGGACCTTGGAGGTCTTCTAGTCCAACCCCCTGCTCAGGCAGGAAACCCTATACCATTTCAGACAAATGGTTGTCCAATCTCTTCTTAGAAACTTCCAGTGTTGGAGCATTCAGAACTTCTGGAGGCAGGTTGCTCCATTGGTTAATTGTTCCAACTGTCAGGAAGTCTCTCCTTAGTTCTAGGTTGCTTCTCTCCTTGATTAGTTTCCATCCGTTGCTTCTTGTCGTGCCTTCAGGTGCTTTGGAGGATAGCTTGACTCCCTCTTCTTTGTGGCAGCCCCTGAGATATTGGAACACTGCTATCCTGTCCCCCCTCATCTTTCTCTTCATTAAACTAGACACCCAATTCCTGCAACTGTCCTTCATATGTTTTAGCCTCCAGTCCCCTAATCATCTTTGTTGCTCTTCTCTGCACTCTTTCTAGAGTCTCAACATCTTTTTTACATTTACATGGTGACCAAAACTGGATGCAATATTCCAAATGTGGCCTCACCAAGGCTTTGTAAAGTAGTACTAGTACTAATGTGACAAGAAAGATTCATGGATGCATCAGGTAGATGATAATGAACTTCCCATCACTAAAACCAGCTACCGCCACTCGGAGATGGACTGACACAGGTGGTTATAGACTGCATTTTGCTGTCTGTTTTGGTTGTGGGCAGATGACCCAGAAACTCCTTACTTGCTCCCCCCTCCCCCCCTCCAGGAGGGGAGCAAGTGGAGCAGCGTGAGCCAAATTCCCACTTTCCTTGCACAATTCCTTTCATGCTGATGCAGGGAAAAGCAAGTAGGCAGTGGAGATCCATTTCTGCTTTGTGGCTCTGCCTGATGTCCAGTGGAAACCTATCTTGTCATCTCAGCGCCATTTTTTTTTGTCCTGGAGCATGTCTGAACAGGCTGCCCTGGGTCATCCCTGACAGCCCTGCATATACTTGAAGTTGGCCAGTGGCTCTTCTTTTCTCTGGGTCAGTCCAGTGGTTGCTTCCATTTTCTTTGGGTTTGGCTAATTAAAGGAGGTGTTGTCAAAGGCATTCACTATCCAGGGCCTCTCCCCCAGGGAGATGGGCAATTAAGGAATATGAAATAGGAAGGGAAAGGACGGGGATGGAACAGAACAGAACAGAATATGGAATGGAATGGAATAGAATAGAATAGAATAGAATAGAATAGAATAGAATAGAATAGAATAGAATAGAATAGAATAGAATAGAATAGAATCTTTATACGGAATGGGATGGAATAGAATAGAATAGAATAGAATAGAATAGAATAGAATAGAATAGAATAGAATATGGAATGGAATGGAATGGAATGGAATGGAATA
>NW_015407668.1:0-2306 GCF_001527695.2 Protobothrops mucrosquamatus
TCTCTTCCATCTGGATCTTCAGCTGCAGACACTGGAGGAAGTGAAATTAACCGGCATGACCAATTGACCACCGATTCCTGGGTCTCCCAGCGATGGAACGGCACAATAGCGCCAAAGGGCGGAAATCCAAAACGTTGCGCTCCATTTCCCGGTCGCTCATCCTCTGCAACGGCAGGACCAGCGACGATGGCTCAAGCCCGGATGACAAATATGCCAACCCCTTTGAGAGCCAAGGCAGCTGGAGTCACAAAGAACCATGCCCTCCACTTCAGCTGGCGTGCCCCTCGCCTAGCCAGGACGCCACATCCGATCCTCTTATGATTGCCAGCATGGTGCAGCTGAGGACCAATGCCAGCGACAGCTGTAAGAACATGAAGAGGAAGTTCTTCATCAAGGTAGGAAGATGGTCCATGCCTCTGTTTGCCTGACATTTGCAATGCTTGGATAAGGAGGTTCTCTTCCCTCCCCCCCCCTTCTATCACACGTCAGCTGCCTTCCAAACATCGCCTAGACCATGGGTAGGCAACCTTGGCTCTTTTATGACTTGTGGACTTCAATACCCAGAATTCCTCAGGGATTCTGGGAGTTGAAGTCCACGAGTCATAAAAGAGCCAAGGTTGCCTACCCCTGGCCTAGGGAATCTGGTGGTGGGGATTCCATTTAAACCAGCAGCACAGATTATACGCCCAGGACACTGGTGGGATTCAGCCAGTTTGCACCAGTTCGGCAGAACCGGTAGCTAATTTTTTGTTGCCCAGGCCCAGAACGGACTTCCGGAAGTGGTATCCATGCAGAGAACCGGTTCTTCACATATTTGAATCCCACCACTCCCCCAGGATGTTGCATCCCTATCGGGTTCCTGGCTCTTTTCTCTTGGAAAGGAACAAAGATAGTGGCTGTGATGAAAAGCTGTCGCAATAGCACACACAACAAGGGGTAGCTGGGGGTGTTTGCAAAGAGCTTCTCAGTCTACACCAGCTCTGTTGTAAATGGCCTTGTCCACAGCATTAATGGGTCATCAGAGCTGAGGATGTTGGGAGTTGTAGCCCAACCTATCTAGGACAGTGGTTCTCAACCTTTTTAATGCCACGACCCCAACCGGTTGTAAGTCGAGGACTAAACCGGTCGTAAGTCGAGGACTACCCAACCGGTCGTAAGTCGAGGACTTTCCCTGCCCGGGAGCGCCGCGCATGCGTGGTTCCGCCCCCTGCGCCGGCTGAGGCGTAGCTGGCAAGCGGCAGAGACGGAGCAGGCCGACCACCAGCTGGCCCAGCTCAAGGGAGGTAAGGCACCTGCCGGAAAAGGGGGGAAAAATGGCGGACAAAAAAAATGGCGGACAGCCTTGCTTGGCGACCCCCATGAAATGGTCGATCGACCCCAAATGGGGTCCCGACCCACAGGTTGAGAACCACTGATCTAGGAGGTAACAAAGTAATGGAAGCTGGATTGACAGGCTTTCAAGTTTCTCCCTGTCTTCCCAACCAGGACAGCTGCATCTGGAAGCTCTGCATTGCCACTGGGAACGAGGGGCTGGGAATTCAAGTCTGCAGGACTTCCAGTGGCTCTGCTTTTGGTAAAGAGTTTATGGTCAGCCACGTGATTGACGGGGGAGCTGCTCAGAGGTATGTTACAAAATCCCATTAGGAAACCACACAACCATGCATATTTAACTTAGGTGGCGATGGTGGCAGTGGTAACGATGACGATATTGAAAGACCCTATACCAGTGGTGGCGAACCTATGGCACGGGTGCCAGAGGCGGCACTCAGAGCCCTCTCTGTGGGCACGCACGCCGTCGCCCCAGTCCTAGGCCTTCAGCTGGGCTTTATAAAACCTTTTTGCTTTAGGCCTCCGACGCCCTGTGCAAAAAAAAAAAAGGTTCAATCAATCAATCAATTTCAACTTCTCACGGGAAAAAAAAGATCTTGCAAAGTTGGAATTGATTGATTGAACTGTTTGGTCCCACCCAGTCTGCTGTTACCACTGTAGCCACGCCCACCCAATGGGCCACACCCACCCAATGGGCCACGCCCACCCGGCACCCTTCCTTCCTTCCTCATTGATTTTGGCCCAGACATGGCTCCCTTCCTTCCTTCCTTCCTTCCTTCCTTCCTTCCTTCCTTCCTTCCTTCCTTCCTTCCTTCCTTCCTTCCTTCCTTCCTTCCTTCCTTCCTCCTTCCTTCCTCCTTCCTTCCTTCCTTCCTTCCTTCCTTCCTTCCTCCTTCCTTCCTTCCTTCCTTCCTCCTTCCTTCCTTCCTTCCTTCCTTCCTTCCTTCCTTCCTTCCTCCTTCCTTCCTTCCTTCCTT
>NW_015407669.1:0-2306 GCF_001527695.2 Protobothrops mucrosquamatus
TCAAGACAAAAGAAGCTCTTAAGAGTCATTAGCCCCATCACCTGGGAAGCAGGATATGATAATGGGATTAAACCACAGATATCAAAGCCTAGAAAAACACTCAGAAATAGCCTCAAAGTTCATGCCACAGGAACAGGAAACTTCCAGGCAGGGCTAGAGGGTATAAAAAGACCATCTGCCCATGTGCTCACTCTTTTTCTTCTCCTCTGCTGCTTATCTGTCTTCTGCAATAAACTGTAACCTTCTTCCCAAAGCAGTCGCCATGTTTGCTTATTTATTCCCGGCTTGGATGAACCAGGATGAAGACTTACCTTCTAACAGGTGGAAGAGGCAAGAAAAAAAATATTATAAGGATCATGGAAGCATGACTACCAAGGGAAAAATAAAATATTTCTGAATATTCAGGTGGTGATTGATTTTATCTTGAAAGCAGTTCACTGAGCATAGAGCAGAGCCTGCTTTGTTTTGGGATTTACTGGGTCTTGAACAGATTATATTATTGCTAATTAGGATGAACAATTATGGCTTTGCTAGATCAGAGATACTGTAATACTGCTGGTTATTGGTCTTTGACATGGGTAACAGAGTTGGACGGGGTTCCAGGAGTCACCTGCTGTTCAATACAGGTAGTCCTTGACTTAGAACCATTCATTCAGCGGCCGTTTAAACTTACAATGGCATTGAAAAAAGTGACTTTACCCACTAGTCCTCGCACTTACGACTGTTGCAGAATCTTCATGGTCACATGATCAAAATTTGGGCACTTGGCAATTGGCATGGTTGCAGCATCCAGGTTCATGTGATTGCTATTTGCAACCTTCTCAGCTGATTTCTGACAAGGAAAGCCAATGGCAGAAGCTGGATTCACTTAATAAACACTTGATTCACTTAACTGTCGTGACTCACTTAGTGGACGACATGTATGGGGTCAATAATGCAGGATGGAATAGTGCTACCCTTGGCAAATTCACTGTCTGTCTTCTATTGGTGCAGTGGTTAGATTGCAGTATTGCAGGCTAACTCTGCCCACAGTCCGGAGTTTGATCCTGATGGGGCTCAAAGTTGACTCAGCTTTCCCTCCTTCCAAGATCAGTAAATGAGGATCCAGCCTGTTGGGGACAATATCCTGACATTGTAAACCACCCAGAGATTACTGTAAAGCACCATGGGATGGTAGATAAGTCTAAGTGCTATTGCGATTGCTATTCGTATTGTTCCAGCAAATTCAGTACAAATCCACCAGCTTGCAAGGTGGTTTACTCCATTGATGAGCAGCTCTTATCGTTTGGATGTTTCTCTAATTTGGAGAAGAAATTTGTTTCTCTGCACTTTTTATGCACTGCTGGAGCCCATCCCATTAGATCGGCAGATAAGCAATATGCTTTAAACTCTGCATGACAGTTTTTTATATTCCCCCTAATACAATCTTTTTAGGCTAAACTTCATTAATTCAGTCTGTCTGCTTCCCAGAGGCTCTGGGCAGCCAACACTGTTAAGATAAAATAAAATTATAATGCCCAAACATACCGGTATATCAAAAGAAGATTAAAAATAAAAGATGCAAATATTACACTTCCGCAAACTCTACCTTTAGTTATAACCCACCCTCCTCCTGTGCAAGACAGAGTCAAAGAGAAATGAAGGCAAGCAGGACTTTTTTTGGGGGGGGGAATTCTAAAGAGTTGGAGCAGTGAAAACGCCCACTTCCAAGGCTCTGTGAGATGGCAATCTCTTGGGTTAGGCAGAAATTGACCCTGTTTAAATGGGCAGATGAATACAGGACAAGGTGATCCCTCCGATTATTACCAAGAGCAGTGGTTCTCAACCTTTTTAATGCCACGACCCCAACCGATCGTAAGTCGAGGACTAAACCGGTCGTAAGTCGAGGACTAAACCGGTCGTGAGGACTACCCAACTGGTCGTAAGTCGAGGACTTTCCCTGCCCGGGAGTGCCACGCATGCGTGGTTCCGCCCCCTGTGCCGGCCCAGGCGTAGCTGGCGAGCGGCAGAGACGGAGCAGGCCGACCACCAGCTGGCCCAGCCCAAGGGAGGTAAGGCACCCGCCGGAAAAGAGGGAAAAAAATGGCGGACAAAAAAAATGGCGGACAAAAAAAATGGCGGACAGCCTTGCTTGGCGACCCCCATGAAATGGTCGATCGACCCCAAATGGGGTCCCGACCCACAGGTTGAGAACCACTGACCAAGAGTCTTAAAGTGATAGCCAGAACCTTGAATTGCACCTGGAAAACAACTGGCTGTGGAATCCTCTGAATGCATTTGGACATGCCAAAAGATGATCACATGTT
>NW_015407670.1:0-2306 GCF_001527695.2 Protobothrops mucrosquamatus
ATTTTAGAAGTAGAGATTTAAGCCAAAACGTAGTCTCTCTTCTGCCCATTTTATAAGAAAAGTCTTCTTTTGATTGTTTTTAATCCAATGAAGAAACAAGCAACGCTTGGCAGATAATGTGTTTTTTCCCCTTAAATCTTTCCTGGTGGGAAATGACTGTTGCTTCATAAGAAACAATTTAGAAATCCAAGCTTTTGTTATTGTTATGATTAGACAATAATGTGTCTATCCGAAATGAAAAGATAGAAATAAAAATTGGAACTTATAAGAGCTCTAACATACAAATACATATATCTATACAGTATTTGTTTTCGTAGATTTTCACGGGTACAGGTATGCAGGTCTTGGCGTATTTGGGTCTTTTCCCATGTAAGATTGAGAGTATCTTGGCGACGTTTTGACGAGGTCCCACTCGTCATCTTCAGGCTGGGGTCTTTGGCTTTGTGCCTGTGAGAGCCTGTGATCGAGCTGCCGTCTTTCTATAAATACTGGTGGGGGTGTGTGGAGTGCTGGCTTAGTTGCTGTAGGTGGATTGGTTAGCTGTGTGGGAGCCATTGTTTGTGGATTGTTTGGCTATTTCATAACATCCTGAGTAGTTGAGGTGCTGGCTGTTTGCCCATTAGTCTTTTGTGTTATAACGACCTGGGTAATGGGTTGTGTGATTACATCCTGAGATCTAGTGTAGTGATATCCTGAGTTTTGTGTTGCAACATCCTGGGTGGTTGGCTGTGTTGTAACATCCTGAGCTTTAGCGTTGTAACCCCCTGAATTCTGTGATGTGGTGTCCAGAGCAGAAGGCTGTGATGTAGCATACCAGGCTTTGGTTTGGCTCCAAGGTTGCGGTCTAGCTCTGTGTTCATGGCGTGTGTCCGTTTGCTTTGTGTGGGGGTCGGAGGGAGGTGCAGCAGCTGGTGATGTCATCGTGGTTTGGCTTCTGGATGTTTGGATTTGCCTTAGACAAATCTGAACACAAACCCAAACTCTGGCTCAGATATGTAGATGACACTTTTGTAATTTGGCCACATGGGAAAGAAAAACTGGACAACTTCCTCACACATCTCAACAGCCTACACCCCAAAATACAATTCATGATGGAAATAGAAGCCAACAACCAACTCCCCTTTCTGGACATCCTAATCTACAAAAAACCCAATGGTTCCCTAGGACACACCATCTACCGGAAAAAAACACACACCAACTGCTACTTAAACGCACAATCCCACCACCACCCTGCACAGATCAACTCCGTAACCAAGACCCTCATCTCCAGAACCAAACGCCTAGCCGACAAAGATCACCTGAAAACTGAATTACACACTCTCACAAACGTACTAATCTCCAACGGATTCCAAAGAAATTACCAACCTAATCCAAAGGGAAACACCACCCAAGAACCGAGACATAGAACAGTACAACGACATCGCCCTCCTCCCCTACATCAAAGGCACCACAGATAAAATCAGCAAAATTCTCCACAAACACAATATCAAGACAGCCTTCAGCACCGACCAAAAAATAGCCAACATCTTAAGAAACCCCAAAGATAGGATCCAGCTAGAAAACCAAGGAGTCTATGAAATACCATGCAAAATCTGCCCAGCCACATACATTGGACAAACTAATAGGAGAATAAATGCCTGCTTCGTGGAACACAAGAACGCAGTCAGAAAAGAAGAAAAAACTTCCTCCCTCTTCCAGCATCTTAAAGCTACAGGATATGAAATTGATTTTGAAGGAACCAAACTAATCTCCAAAACTGAACACCACAATAAGAGAATAATTATGGAAGCCATCAAAATAGAAAAACACCCCCACAACATGAATAAACGTGACGATACCTCCTGCCTACCAGACATCTGGAAACTAGCCCTAATCAACAAATGAGTCCTAGCCATGAAAACTGACACCGGACCCAGAACAACACAGTACGCCACCACCATTCACCCTCACCAGACCCAAACCCAAGCCCAAACCCATCCCTCAGAAGAAATGCAACCACCATCCAGAAGCCAAACCACGATGACATCACCAGCTGCTGCACCTCCCTCCGACCCCCACACAAAGCAAACAGACACACACCATGAACATAGAGCTAGACCGCAAACTTGGAGCCAAACCAAAGCCTGGTATGCTACATCACAGCCTTCTGCTCTGGACACCACATCACAGAACTCAGGGGGTTACAACGCTAAAGCTCAGGATGTTACAACACAGCCAACCACCCAGGATGTTGCAACACAAAACTCAGGATATCACTATACTAGATCTCAGGATGTAATCACACAACCCATTACCCAGGTCGTTAT
>NW_015407671.1:0-2306 GCF_001527695.2 Protobothrops mucrosquamatus
CTCAACTGTCAGTATTTCCCTTCCATCCCCCCCACCATCCAGTCTCAACTGTCAGTATTTCCCTTCCACCCCCCCCACCATCCAGTCTCAACTGTCAGTATTTATCCTTCCATCCCCCACCATTCAGTCTCAACTTTTAATGCATTACATAAACTTGCTTACTGAGACTGTCCTAATTTTGTACTATCATGTAAGATACTTACAATTTTCAGTTTATCAATCCCTCTGTTGAATTTCTGGATTTCGTCTTTTAGTTTCTACATTCCTCATGGCCTGCTGATGTTTTCTTTTGTTGTGCCATCACTGCCAGCTCCTTGTTCATTTGCAGGCTGGGGGAAGGGAGTGTAAGAGAAGAATAAGTGGCTATAAAGGTGTGCTGCTGATGTTACCTAGTTGGGTAATGAAATGTCTGCAAGACTCAGAGAGCGCCAAGGACCCCACAGTGTAATTTCTCTATCTGTTTAAAATGGAATACATTTCCTTGATCCCTTCCTTATATATAATATGGCTGTGATTAACAGTAGTTGCTTTCTCATCATCTACAATCATAGGGCTGGAAGGGACCTTGGAGGGCAACACCTGAGAACAAACAAACTGGAAAAGGTAAATTTTCTAAGTACATCGTAGTGGGCTGGGGGAGCAGGGTGGACAGTGATGGGGGGGGGGGGGGGGAAGGAACAGCCAGACACCTCCAGCTGGTTGCTGAATTGGCTGCTTAAGGTGGTCTACTAACAGAATATATATGGCAATATAATCAGCAATTCAGTGCATATTAGAAAGATAAAAAAGCAAACAATCTGATTTTTAATTTTTCTGCTTTTATTGATAAGAATGAACAAAGAATTTTGAGAGTGACTATAAGTATTATCCCACTTCCCACAACTCCATGTGATTGGAGTTAGTGATAGGCCTAGAAGAACTTTGATATGAAATCAAATATACTTGTTTTTCTTTAATTATTAGTGTATGCAAACTCACACACTTAAAGTATGTTTTTGTTATTCTGCTGCTCTTAAAGAAATACAATTATTCTTCTCTAGCACCAGCCATGGCTAAAAGGTGTTGTACACTTCAAGTTATTTTCACACAAATAGCAACCAATTCAAACTAGGGTTTCATATGAAGTTGGTCACCAAAGAAAAGACTTGTAAGAAACCAGAAGGCAGAACCAAACCGAGCAACTATCCTCATTAAACCAATCTTAGAAAGTTCTTACAGGCCAATGCGAATGCTTTTTTTGCTTCTCATTAACTTGATTGAGCTTATTTGGGCAAGTGTAGTAGCTTAAAATTGGAGAAAGATGATTTCCCTAGAGTTGGCATACTGTCACTCTCCAGACACTGAGTAAAGTGGGATTGCAAAACATGCTCTCTATACCACATACAGATAGCCAATCAATGGGTTGGGTCGGGAGCATCTCACAAGATCCCTTGTCCTCACCCACACCCCTCCCATGGCCACTGTTATTCCTGCCCTGTTCTTTTATTGTCCTTTCCAACTTCTTGATCAATCTTTTATTAGAGGGAAGCTGTGATTTTTCTTCCTCCTCCTCTCACCTTATCTGTCTATTCTTTCTTCCCCATCTTCCCTCTGCTGCGTCTTAGTTTTATATCCATGATCTTCAACTGAGCTATTATTATTTCTCCTTCCCAACTGCTGACTTTTCTAACCCCACCTGTTTTTCTCCTCTATTTTCCCAGTAATTCTTGGGAAAGACCAATTCTATAACCTTCCCTGCTTCCATTGACTCTTTCTGTTTCTCTTTGATTCCTGTTAAAGTGTTTTCCAATGTTGCTTTCCCAGACTAGTCATGGGACCTTTGTATTAATGCGGTAAAATAAGGTAGAATAATGAACAATTGCTGGAATATTGATTTGTCTGCATAATTGCTAGAATAATGATGTAATGCATAATCACTGGGAAGGTTCTGTGTCAGTAATATGTGACTAACCAAATGCGCATTGCACATACATACTTTGTATGTAGCAAAACCTACCATTTTATGCCCATGAGAAACGATCCTAGTGTATTACAATGTGTATTACAATGTGTAGTCCTTTGTTCCTAAGAAAAGGAAAGTATAAAACTGAAGTCTAATCCCGCCCTGCTTGTTCAGAATTGTCTGTCTTTGTGCTTCTGAACCTGCACAAATAAACCTCTCTGCTAACCCCCTCTGGAATTCGTAAGAGTCCTTTCGTTTTCCACAAGAGTATTGATTACTACCTTCTGATACAAATTCAAACAAATGGCAAATTATAATCATATGAAAGTTGGCAAAAATACATATTTGGTTCTTATTTCTTAGT
>NW_015407672.1:0-2306 GCF_001527695.2 Protobothrops mucrosquamatus
CCTGAAGGCAGGACAAGAAGCAACGGGTGGAAACTAACCAAGGAGAGAAGCAACCTAGAACTAAGGAGAAACTTCCTGACAGTTAGAACAATTAACCAGTGGAACAACCTGGCTCCAGAAGCGGTGAATGCGCCAACACTGGAAGTTTTTAAGAAGAGACTGGACAGCCATTTGTCTGAAATGGTATAGGGTTTCCTGCTTGAGCAGGGGGTTGGACTAGATGACCTCCAAGGTCCCTTCCAACTTTATTATTATTATTATTATTATTATTATTATTATTATTATTATTATTATTACCCTTTAGATATTTGGAGATAGGAGGCTTACTGCTATTAGTTTTCCTGGAGTGGATGTTCTTCTATATTGCTGCATCCCCTGGATCTAATGTCAGTGAAGTTTCTAATGATCTCCTCACAAATTTCATGTTCTGTCGAAATGGAAATCGTGCACTGAAACCGTTTTTGCTTTGGCAATAAACAGGTGCTCATTGTTATTTTAAAAAGTGCTTGACTCTCCTTTAGACAGAGTCTTGACTTTTACCCTTTCATTGTGATCCAGCATAGGGCCAATTCTGATGAATAACTATAGCCAGGACTCACTCCTTGAAGTCTTCTCCAACCTTGGCACAAGCTTTTGAGTTCAGAGTCAAATTTTATTTCTTCCTTTTCACCAGTTGCTTAGAAACATGCCTACAAAAAAAATATACTTCACGGTTCTCACATTTTGCTGTGCTGAGGCTAAGAGGTTCCCCTCCCATCTTTTGCCCTGGAAAACAATCCTCCTTTTAAAAAAAAAAAAAAATAGCAGACATAAATATCTGATTACATTTGAACCATCCATTCCCATTAAGCTTATGTATTTGAGTAAAGAAGTCCTTGGTGGTCTGCCTTTAACATTATTGGATTAAAGTTTAACTGAGAAGCAAACAAAGGTATTTTGAAATTAATTTAGAAGATTTGGGGTAAAGAACAAGGTGGTTGGCAAGCTGATGGAACAGTAAAGTATTTTTAAGGGAAGAGCTATTTAGAAATGTGCAGCTCCATTAAAATATGTCAAAACCCTTGAAATATGTCAGGTATCTCAAGAAGATACCTGGCATTGATAGGTATCTAAATCTGAGAGGCAAAGATATGAATTGGTCTATCCCAATTTTCCCCCATCATTTTAATAATGGAAGCTACCAAGGACAATCTGATTGATGAGGATCTAACTCAGGGGTCTTCAAACTTGGCCCTTTTATGACTGATGCCTGGCTGAGGAATTCTGGGAGCTGAAGTCCACAAGTCATAAAAGGGCCAGGTTTGAAGACCCCTGATCTAACTCTTGACTGTTTCTGATTGTTTCCCAGTTGTTTCTGATGCCTCCTGATCCCAGAAGGCATCAGAAACAATTGCATACCCCAGATCAGCAGCCTGCAATTCCATACAAGGTTCATTGCCACTCAATAGAGGTTAATGGAGCAGTCGTTTGTGCCACATCTGTTCCGTTTGTCAGTAATTTCTTAAACCATAACACAACTGATAGACACTTCAGAGGCTTCATTTATGTGAAAAAGAAAGAAAAACAAGTGATTCAGATGCATTGACCGAAGACATATGTGCTATGCCATGGTTTGTTAATTACTGAATAAGCTACAATGGGCTGGGATCATTACAAGACAGTAAACCATAACCCTGGTTCACAACTTCCCTGTGCATCCCTGGTTGGCTGCGAACATTTCTTAAGCCCCACCACCTCCTGAATTAAGTGGTATAGTATAATATGTAAACCTCTGGACTTGTTTCAGTAAAGGTTGACAATGATTTTGCCCCCCCCCCCCCAAGGAAACAATATGGAAAAGCTCTTTCAACAGCCACAGGCAAGTGAGGGAGGTGCCAAAGTTTTGCTTAATCACTCTTTGGTCTTCCCAAGGCATGCATCAGCTTGTGGCCAGTGGGCTGACACCCATTGCTTTGGAGCACCTGCTGCTCAGCTGGGATCAGAAAATGTGTGTGTGTTTGGGGGTGTTGTATGCTGTGTGTGGGGGTGTGGGGGTAACAGAGGGTGAGAAAGTGGCAGATAGACAAAAATGTAAGGGTGTATTCAGATTAAATCCAAACTCAAAACGCTGCAGGTTTCGGCAGTCTGTAAGGGGCACTGTTGTAACTCTTAAATAGAGGCGAGCGAATTGCTCAACTGTTGCTGCTGCTATCCCTATAGGTAACAATTTTGCTTGTGTTCCTGGCCAGCATTCTTGCACACACAGACACACACACACACACGCACTCGCAATCTGAAGGAGCACAAGTGAGTGCAAGGGAGGATAT
>NW_015407673.1:0-2305 GCF_001527695.2 Protobothrops mucrosquamatus
ACGATGACGATGACGATGACGATGATAATAATAATAATAATAATAATAATAATAATAATAATAATAATAATAATAATAATAATAATAATAATAATAATAATAATAATAAAATTGGAAGGGATCTTGGAGGTCATCTAGTCCAACCCCCTGCTCAGGCAGGAAACCCTATACCGTTTTGGACAAATGGCTGTCCAGTCTCTTCTTAAAAACATCCAGGGTTGGAGCATTCACAGCTTCTGGAGGCAGGTTGTTCCACTGGTTAATTGTTCTCACTGTCAGGAAGTTTCTCCTTAGTTCTAGGTTGCTTCTCTCCTTGATTAGTTTCCACCCGTTGCTTCTTGTCCTGCCTTCAGGGGCTTTGGAGAATAGCTTGACTCCCTCTTCTTTGGGGCAGATACTGGAAGACTGCTATCCTGTCCCCCCTCATCCTTCTCTTCATTAAACTAGATATACCCAATTCCAGCAACCGTTCCTTATATGTTTTAGCTTCCAGTCCCCTAATCATCTTTGTTGCTCTTCTCTGCACTCTTTCTAGAGTCTCAACATCTTTTTTACATTGTGGTGACCAAAACTGGATGCCGTATTCCAAGTGTGGCCTTACCAAGGCCTTGTAAAGTGGTATTAATACTTCACCTGATCTTGATTCTCTCCCTCTGTTAATGCAGCCCAGCACTGAGTTGGCTTTTTTGACAGCTGCCACACAGGGCTGGCTCCTATTTAAGGGATTGTCCACTAGGACTCCGAGGTCCCTCTCACAGTTACTACTATTGAGCAAGGTACCCCCTATACTATACCTGTACATTTGGTTTTCCTTGCCTAAATGTAGAACCTTACTTTTTCCACCATTGAATTTCATTTTGTTAGAACCCGGTTTTTTTCATTATCTTCAACCTCATTGCTTCACGAGACTTAAATTAACCACAGTGACTCGACTTGGACACCAGAGAGTTCAAATCAACAGGTAGCCCTCAACTTACACCAGTTCACTTAGTGACCGTTCAGAGTTCCAAAGGCACTGAAAACAGTGGCTTCTGAACGTTTTTCACACTTACGACCGCTGCAGTGTCCCCAGGGTCACGTGATCAAAACTCAGACGCTTGGCGACTGACTCCTATTTATGACGGTCGAGTCACGTGATCCTCTTTTACAACTTTCTGACGCGCAAAATCAACAGGGAAAACCAGATTCACTTAACCACCCAGTTACTTGCGAAACAACTGCAGTGATTCCCTCGTCAGCGATACACAAAGGGTCATTAAAATGGGGCGAAACCCACTTAACAAATGTCTTGCTTAACGACAGAAACTTTGGGCTCAGTTGTTGTCGTAAGTCGTAAGGACGTACCCGTATAATTTTCTCCCGAATTAATGCTCTATATTAGTTCTCTCTAACGTCATCTACTCTTAAAATCCCGCGAGTACACTCCGGTCGAAAAATCTTACCAAATACACCGAAACGTGTTATGAGATCTGTGCTGCACACCGCAATAACTCCGATGCCACACCAAGTAGACGACGCAATTAAAATCCAATCGCTCCTCCGCACAGACGCAGCACAACAACCCGGGTGGCAGAAACTGCCTTCTAAGAGGCCCGAGAAATTCAACGAGACACCTATGCAAATAAAAACGAGCCACCGATGCTGGAAAATAATAGATCTTCCGCACCGGCGGGACGTCAGGGACGCTGTTTTTAGGCCCTTTCATGTCTGATTAGTCCAAAGCTCGGAGGATATTCATTCCCCTGCCTCACCTGCTGGCACCAAGGAGACCCGAAGTCGAACGTGAGAAGAAGCCAGCCGTGGTCCTGAGGAACGGGGCCGATCGTGGTTTGAAGACACGGCAGGGACGTCCAGAAGTTTGGTAAAACAAAGTCACGAGGATGGTGATTTTAAGTGTATTATTAGCCACTCGACTCCAATGGATGGAGATGCAGATAAAGAGGGAGAAGGAGGAGAAGGAGGAGGAGGTGGAGAGGGCAGCCATGGTGGTGAGAGGGATGCTCTGTTGTGTGTTTGTGTATGTGTGTGTCCTCCTACTCCTCCTCCTTACAAACCCAACTCCCTTCTAGCACTGGTGATGTTACTTAACTGGGTAATGAAATGTCTGCAAGAAAACCACCAAGTTCAGAGAACATCCAGGATCCCTCAATAATCCTCCTCCTCCTCCTCCTCCTCCTCCTCCTCCTCCTCCTCTTCCTCTCTACAAACCCAACTCCCTTCTAGCACTGGTGATGTTACCTAACTGGGTAATGAAATGTCTGCAAGAAAACCACCCAGCGCAAAGAGCACCAGGGACCCCACAGTC
>NW_015407674.1:0-2305 GCF_001527695.2 Protobothrops mucrosquamatus
CTGGCCTAGGGGTATTTTAATTGGTTTTAACAAAATTTTAGTAGAAGCGGCCAATTCAAATATTTATTTTTAATCATTTTTAAATTTTGTATGGTATTGTACTATTGTTTTTAAACTGGCTGTAAGCCGCCCTGAGTCCTCCGGGAGAAGGGCGGGGTATAAATTTAATAAAATGAAATGAAATGAAATGAAATGAAAAATGAAATGAAAAATGAATGGCCCAAAATCACCCAGTGATTTTAGAGCTCTAATACATCACAGGCTGAGAAATTAAATGCTAAGTATTATAGCTGGATTTCTCTCAAATGCCAACATGTAGATCCATTATTAAAAGTTTGCAGAATATAACAGAAAAATATTTTCTGTTTGGCCACTGTTTTTGCTTCACTACTGCAACATATACTCTACATGGGAATGCTGTTGAAGACCACCTGGACGCTTCACTTGGACAGAATGCACCTGCAGTCATAGGCATGTCTCGGTATGCCCGTGTAACATCTGCTTCATGAGCTGCACTGTTGCTCGCTTGCTTCCTGCTGCAATTCAAGGTGTTGGTCATTTCTATAAAACCCTACAAAGTACAGGGCCTAGTACTTGAGGGATCACCTGTCTCTCATAACATCTGCATTTAATCTGGCAGTATTGGCACGCTCTGGATTCCTTTGATTAAACAATGCCATCTATCAGGACCCCGGAAGTGCACCTTTTAAGTAGTAGCACCTGCCCTATGGAATTAAGTTCCCTCTGAGATCCAGATAGTAGCCATGCTGGTGGTGTTTAAAAGAGCCTTGAAGACTTGACTGTTCACCAAGGCCTTCAGCAAGTATGAAATATTATGGTGAAGACTCTAAGACAGTGCTGGCGAACCTTTTAGAGACCAAGTGCCCAAACCACAACTCAAAACCCACTAATTTATCACAAAGTGCCAGGGCCACATCAGCATTGTGGTGCCCTCAGGGGAGGGCAGGGAGGCGCCTCTGAGTGCCGCCTCTGACACGCAAAAACTGGGGGCGCAAAAATGGGCCACCATGCTGCAAGGTGCAAAAATGGCCACCGGCGCGCCGCAGGGTGAAGATACAAGGCGCTGCACCACGCAAGAACGGGGTAGGGCTAGTATCACAAAGGCACTAGCCCCGCCCCATTTGCAGCATGTGCGTGCTTGCGGCCCGGTGCGTGCATGCATGTAAAATGCTTCCCCCTCCCTTTTCTTCCAGTCCACCAATCGACAATGGCATGCTCTACCACCTCTACTCGAGCTTGCTAGTTGGCCACTTTGCCTACTTTGTGCTGGGCGGAGCTCCTGCTCCGGGGGCAGCCTGATGGACCTGCTGCTGGCGGCAGTGGTGCGTGTGCCAACAGAGAGGTTCGCCACCACTGCTCTAAGCAAAGTTTATATTGTTAATAAAAGCTGAGTTCAGCATAATTAGTGCCAGCATATGAATTCAATTAGAAATCTTCATGAAAAGAACATCTGAACTTCCTAGTAAGATCCCTGCAGATCTTACATGTTTATTCATGTGTCTACCAACGGTATGGTTAACTCACATAATCTTGCAAAACTTGTAAACAAACTTTCAAACTTTCTAAGAAATAAAAACAGAGACACAATTGTCCAATATAGTCAACATTTAACATTCTGATATGGACAAATACCAAACAATTTGATTTAAAGCCTCAAAATAATATTTAATCAGCAAAAGATTTAGAAAATATTCCAGATTCTGCTCATAGTTCCTGGGGGTTTTCTTCAAAGCCAGGATGCAAAATGACTGCATGATTCCAAGGAAATTCTACATGTATATATCATGTCTTTCAAGCCAAGTTTGACTCCTGGTGACTATGAATATATCCCTTTAGTTTTCTTGGCAACAAAATAGAAGTGGTTTACCACTGCTTTCTTCTTGGATGTTAATTTTAACTTTCCAGTCTAGCCTAACCAGGTCCAACCCTGCTTAGCTTTCTAAGTTTAGCCAATACATCACAGATCTTCACAAAGCCTTGAGTTAGTGCTAGAAAATTCAATTCATACATTCTGTGCTGAACACTAGCATAGAGAACAGAATGTATGAATTGGAAGGGATCTTGTAGACCTTTTCCTGTTTCCTAAAGGAAACTATTAAACCTTTCCAGAATATTAGCCATAGAACTGCCATCTGAAAACTTCTGGCAAGACCAGACTATTCTACTGCTTAACAGCCCTGATGGGGATATTTCTGTTAACATGTACCCTAAATTTCATTTCTTTTAATTTAGTGACTTGACCTATCACACTCTGAGTTTCAACACAGAATATCTTTGATGTTTC
>NW_015407675.1:0-2305 GCF_001527695.2 Protobothrops mucrosquamatus
ATCATGCTCACCTGACCAGCTCCGAGTCGTCGCTGCCAGCGGCAAAATCGCGAGGAGACACGAAAGGCGTAGTCGTTGTCGCGACATGGCTCAACGCGCAGGAGGACCGAGAAGCGTTGGGATGCGGCGCGCGCAGCGGAGGGGCGCGTTCCAGGGCTCGAGCGCAAGCTCCGACCGCTGCGGGGAGAGAGGGGGGGGGGGGTCGTAGCCAATGTTGTGCTTGCCGAGAAGTCGGCCTTGCCTCTCTTTTCCATTCCACGCCAGAATCGGCGTTAACCCGACAAAGGGAGGCGCCGCGAGCACGCGAGGTCCCCGCGAGGGCACCTATCTCGGCTCACGGTTCTCTCGGGAGTGGCCGCGGTTGGCTGCCCCTGAGGAGGAGGTGGTAAACAGACTGCAAATGGAACTTGGTCCGTACAGATCTAGAAAGTTTTGTGTGAGCTTAATTTAGTTCGCCTCTGGATGTAGGTCAGGTCAGAGATGTTGGGCATTTGGAAAAATGCAGGCACTCGGTTTCAGAAGTAGACCGGCGAAATTGCTCTGGTTGACACGGCCAGGCACAGAAGCAAAACAGCAGGCGAGGTTGCTGCCGTTTTGAGATCACCAGGCTTGAATGCCACCAAGTACTCTTCTAATCAGCAAACTTTATGGGAGAGATTAGCAATTCAGTGTAGGGGTCTCAAAATTTCCTACCAGGTTCTGTTGCTGTGCAATGGACTGAATGGCGTGAAGAAGCACTGGCAGAATGATTTCCAGCAGCTCTTTTTCCGAAGGTCCTGTCTTGACAAAGTTGTGCCCATATTCATAATTTAATCTCTGCCTTCTTTTTTCTCCAAAAGTCCCTCCCAACCCCAAAGAAATGACACGAATAATAGTTTATTTTTTGTTTGGAAATTTATGTTAGGACTGGACCTAGAATTGTTTTAATAATTTCTAAAAAGATAAATTGAGTTTTTATTATTTACTGTATATCCTAGTACACTGGTGGCGAACCTATGGCACGGGTGCCAGAGGCGGCACTCAGAGCCTTCTCTGTGGGCACGTGCGCCATCGCCCAAGTCCTAGGCATTCAGCTGGGTTTTATAAAACCTTTTTGCTTTAGGCCTCCGCCGCCGTGTGCAAAAAAAAAAAGGTTCAATAAATCAATCAATTTCAACTTCTCGTGGGAAAAAAAAGATCTTGCAAAGTTGGAATTGATTGATTGAACTTTTTAGTCCCACCCAGTCTGCCGTTACCACCGCAGCCACGCCCACCCAATGGGCCACACCCACCCGGCACTCGACGATGCATAAGTGGGATTTGGGTTGCAGTTTGGGCACTCAGTCTCTAAAAGGTTCGCCATCACTGTCCTAGTATCATAGCTTGCTCAACACACTTGAAGTAGTTGCTGCTTAATGAATATGGAATATGAATGGATAATAATTTATTAAACTCGTATGCTGCCAGACTCTGGGAAGCTTACAACAATCAAAGATAGACATTACATAAAAAAATCAATAAAATATAAATAAAAGATAGCAAGCACAATGAATTGGGAGGATCTGTTTCACCAAAGGTTTAGGTGAAGTCCGAAGTAATAAAGCACTGATTTATTTATTTATTTATTTATTTATTTATTTATGTTTTGTAACAATAAAACAAAAAATAGTGATCGTGATACATTATCAAAGAAGAAAAAACAAGCAATGCTATAACAAAGTGAAAAAATGCAACAAAAAGCATATGTCAATAAATGGTCCCAATTCTATCCTTACTTCTCTAATGCAAATATTATTCAAAATGTTTATATTTCTTATACATTCATAAACTTTTAACCTATTTTATTCTGTATAAATGTGTCCCATATTTCATTATACTTGTCCATACACAATCTTCAATAAGCAATTCACTCATAGGGGTCAATTGCAACCAGGTTTTCAGTCCATTGAGTGAAAGGGAACATACATTTATTTTCCCAATGCTGTAATGCCAATCTTTTGGTCATAATAAGGGCATGGATAATCCATTTATATCATTCAGTTGTCAAATTCCCTGTACTGGTATGTAGTTCAAGAGAATGTTATCTGAGAATTCTAGCTTTTGTAGCAAAATCATACTGACCTAATCCATTCCTTCCTAAGCATGTATGTCATATAACTAACTCTGCTTCATATTTATTTTTCAGGAGTATATTATACATTAATTGCTTCTCAGCATAACCGTCAATGTTAGCATAATATTTGTTGCTAATTTTTACTTGCTTGCTCAGAAGAAACTGCCAATTAAGAATAATATCTTGTCCTAGGAAAAAATAAAGGTGACATTT
>NW_015407676.1:0-2305 GCF_001527695.2 Protobothrops mucrosquamatus
ATTCCTGCAAAAGAAGAGATTGAACAAAGGGAGAAAGTGTGGACTTAAAGCCTATAGAAAGTCTTTTAATTTAATTTAATAGCAAAGGTAGAAAAGCTCTATATCTCTATTGCCTATAATATCTTTCCTGCTGCTTGTAATAATAATAATAATAATAATAATAATAATAATAATAATAATAATAATAATAATAATAATAATAATAATAATAGTAAAGTTGGAAGGGATTATCAAGAGATCATTGAAATGGATAGAAAACCATCTTTTGTACTTCATGCAGCATAAATAGTTGTTCCATGCTTATATAAATGTGTGTATGTGTATATTTTAAAGCAAGTATTTAAGCCATTAAATTACTGATGCAGTTTTAAATATACAGTTGGCATTTTAATTTCTTCATGCTTGTTTCAAGAGCGGAGGAATCATATTTTCTCCCATGTACATACATAATGTTTTTAACTTTCTGTGGATAATCTGAACGTATATGTAATCAAAATTATTTTGTATATCAGGGCATCAAGTTATCAGCAGAGGTCAAACCATTTGTCCCCAAGTTTGCAGCAGTAACAGTGGCATGGTCAGAACCCGCAGAAGCATGTGTCTTTCCTGGCTATTATACTACATGCTACCCATATGTTGAGGAGCCATCAGTGAATAAGTATGTACCCTATATGTCTCATTTTTGAGGAAACTATTAATTTCCCAAGTTCTTGAATTTAATTTCTAAGTAGTTTGGTGAATTATATTTATTGGTTATTTATTTAAGCAATTTATATGGCTCCCCATTTCAACAATAATTGGTTATTTAGTATTTTAGGCTACGGTATTTAATTTATTTCTTATGAGACACTTCAGAGTTGATGTGTCAACTTCAAAGGCCTTTTTCTCATCCCTAAATGTCTTACTTTATTATCTATGGAATAATAAGAATAAGAACCGAATTTAAATGGAAAGAGAAGATAATTAAGGATAAAGAAAAAACTCTGAGATATCAGTTCCTTTGTATTTAGATTGTTTTGCTGTTGGAACAAAAATATAGCTTATATCCTATTTATATAAAATAATTCATTTCCAAAAAACATATAGATAAATGTTGATACTTTTACAACTTGTGATGTTCATATTCTGTTATATATTGATCAGAAATCTAAACATCTAGTGCTAGCATTTAGAACTGAAATATTTTCCAATTATCCTCTTTTCTTTCTTGGTATATTACTGCATGCAATATATGGAAGAAATTCTACATCTGTAACCTAACACATGTATTTTTGAATTTCATGAATCAGCTTTCATTCCATATTTTATGTCATTTTATGTTTATTCCTTCTCAAAAAAATCTTAGCAAAATAAACCAAGTGTTTTGTTATAGCTTTAAAAAGCCATGTCTTTACATTACAATTGTTTTATAATTTGTTACATTTGAATACCACCCATATTATGATATAAAATAAAAACATACTTCTACAGTGGGATTATTTTCCTACTGTAAAATATCGATGCATTTGAGTAACCTGTTCCGCTAAAAATCAATATGCTTATTCTGTTTAAGACAACAGCTATATATTGAAGAAGTATCATGGGACACCTCCACCTGTCTTTCTCAGCGTGCATCTCAAAATCTTACAGGACGTGCTTCTCTTGAAGAGTACACCAATTCTCCTTATTCTCTTACTGCCGCACCAAATACACGTGCAGTTTCCAGCTTCCAAAGTCAGAACAGTTCTACTAAACCGGGTAGAGAGTACACCAAACAGACTTCTTCCATCAGAAAAGAAGGTGCTTGTTTTCCCAGGGTAAGCGATAAAGGTTTAGACAGCTATTTTCTGTCTTTCTGTATTCTTGCTCTTGCTCTTGATATCCAAAGAAGGAGGCATACTGTTGAACATTGAACATTGCCTAAATGAAAACCTGTGGGCCTCCTCCTGGTATTCTTTCTGATCCTTAGCTGTCCTTGGATTCACAAGTAATGACTGCGATAAAGAGCAGGACAAGAAGCAACGGATGGAAACTGATCAAGGAGAGAAGCAACCTAGAACTAAGGAGAAACTTCCTGACAGTTAAAACAATTAACCAGTGGAACAACCTGCCTCCAGAAGCGGTGAATGCTCCAACACTGGAGGTTTTTAAGAAGAGACTGGACAGCCATTTGTCCGAAATGGTATAGGGTTTCCTGCCTGAGCAGGGGGTTGTACTCGATGACCTCCAAGGTCCCTTCCAACTTTATTATTATTATTATTATTATTATTATTATTATTATTATTATTATTATTATTATTATTATTATTATTATTATTATTATTAT
>NW_015407677.1:0-2305 GCF_001527695.2 Protobothrops mucrosquamatus
GGTATGCAAACCCAGAAAAAGGGCCAATTAAAGCAACAAACATATTGTGTGAAGAGAACTTTTGTGTGCAAGTTACTACGGTATCTTCACTGTATTTCAGCAGAACTTGATGGAGTCCTTTTATCTAAGCCTTGATGCAGCTAATCTTGTATTTTCCAATGCCTCGGTCAGTGGAATCCCAGCTCAGGCCAAATATTATGTTTTGTTTAAAGTTGCTGATCTTGGGAACTGAATCCAGCAACATCTCTGTGTACAATGGCTTGTACAATGTACAATGGCTGCGCCCTCTCTCTCTCTCTCTCTCTCTCTCTCTCTCTCTCTCTCTCACACACACACACACACACACACACACACACCCCTCCTGTCTGTCTGTCTGTCCGTCCGTCCGTCCGTCCGTCCGTCCGTCCGTCCGTCCGTCCGTCCATCCATCCATCCATCCATCCATCCATCCATCCATCCATCTATCTATCTATCTATCTATCTATCTATCTATCTATCTATCTATCTATCTATCTATCTATCTATCTATCTATCTATCTGCCTCGGTATTACCTCTATCTCTGTCTTTGCAGCTGGGTGCAATGGACAGTCAGTCAATTTCTTTGTTGCACAGCAAAAATGAAACTCTGGCGATGCATCATTCTGCAGACATATGCCGATATACGGTAAAAGGCACCAACCTTCAAACCACATCTAATCAAGACTTTTATGCTGCTTAAAACAGCCACTGTTTCTTTAGGGGAGAGATTGATTAACCTTCTCCCCCCCCTTTTTTTTTAAAGGCCAGGAAGATGGACGAGGAGAATTTCTTGCAGCCTTGTTGGAGGTGGGGTGGGGTGTGGGGGGGAAGGTTATGATCAGGATTATGGATTGCTGGAACGCTGGAACATTGCCAAGTATTAGGAGGCAGGACTCTGCCCCAAGGAATATACAAATGAAAAATGGTCACATAAAAAAAAAAAGGGAGAATAGATAGACAGCTCCTTGAGATTTAAGAAAAGCAATATGGAATATGGCCTGGGAGCATTATTTTTATTTTATTTATTTATTTGTAGGGCACTTTTATTATTTTTACAATAACTCAAGGCAGTGAACATACCCAGCGTACCTTCCTCCTCCTATTTCCCCCATAACAACAACCCTGTGAGGTCAGTTGGGCTGAGAGAGAATGACTGGCCTGAAGTCACCCAGTTGGCTTTCATGGCAAAGACAGAACTAGAACTCACGGTCTACTGGTTTCTAGCCTGGTGCCTTAACCACTAGACCAGGGGTAGGCAACCTGGGCTCTTTTATGACTCGTGGACTTCAACTCCCAGAATTCCTGAGCCAGCGTGGCTCAGTTTGGAAACCTCTCCCTTTCCCCTCAGCATGGCTGGCTCAGGAATTCTGGGAGTTGAAGTCCACAGATCCTTTTCACTTCTTTTTTTAATTAAAGATTTTCTTCAATCGTTCATGAAAATAATAAAACAGGAAATCACACATCTTAAAGTTGTTAAGGTTAAGAAACACTGTTCTAAGGGAACTGGGTCGATTGGCAGTTGCCTTTTCTGTCATGTATGCTCTTTGCAACATCCTCAGATATCAAATTGGCCTTGAGCTTACTGGCTTTCTGTATGACAGTGTTTTTCACCCTTGGTCATTTAAAATAAGAATAGAATAGAATAAGAATTAGAATAGAATAAGAATTAGAATAGAATTAGAATTAGAGAATAGAATAGAATAGAATAGAAAATAGAATAATAATAATAATAATAACAACAACAACAACAACAACAACAACAACAACAACAATAATAGTAAAGTTGGAAGGGACCTTGAAGGTCATCTAGTCCAACCCCCTGCTCAGGCAGGAAACCCTATACCAATTCGGACAAATGGCTGTCTAGTCTCTTCTTAAAAACTTCCAGTGTTGGAGCATTCACCGCTTCTGGAGGCAGGTTGTTCCACTGGTTAATCGTTCTCACTGTCAGGAAGTTTCTCCTTAGTTCTAGATTGCTTCTCTCCTTGATTAGTTTCCACCCGTTGCTTCTTGTCCTGCCTTCAGGTGCTTTGGAAAATAGCTTGACTCCCTCTTTTTTATGGCAGCCCCTGAGATATTGGAAGACGGCTATCATGTCCCCCCTCGTCCTTCTCTTCATTAAACTAGACATACCCAATTCCAGCAACCGTTCCTTATATGCTTTAGCCTCCAGTCCCCTAATCATCTTTGTTGCTCTTCTCTGTACTCTTTCTAAAGTCTCAACATCTTTTTTACATCGTGGTGACCAAAACTGGATGCAGTATTCCAAGTGTGGCCTTACCAAGG
>NW_015407678.1:0-2304 GCF_001527695.2 Protobothrops mucrosquamatus
TGGTTTTCATACCTAATTCGATTCTAATTCTTATTGCCTTTACTAAGGGATGTTAGATCCAATAAGGAAAAATAATAATTGGTTTAGAAATAAATTTCATTGGTTTCAATGAGGCATATTTCTTTTTTGACCTACTTTCTTGACCTTCCTTCCTTCCTTCCTTCCTTCCTTCCTTCCTTCCTTCCTTCCTTCCTTCCTTTCTTTCTTTCTTTCTTTCTTTCTTTCTCTTTTTCCGCTTTTCTTTTTGCAGTATATTCACATACATTCTTGTCAATAGATCATATCATCTTCATCAACAACAAGAGCTGGATGAAAAAGTATCAAGAAAACTTTCAATCTAACCACATAAAATTTATCACACATTTCAAGTCTCAAATGATAAGGTGTTCACTGGTGGATTTAAAAAAGTAAAAACTCATAATTTTATCAAGATCATAGCATTTTGTTAGAAAAAGGAAAGAGCACTAATCAGTACATACAGTAATGATAAAACATGTGAAATCCATTGACATTATTCTGAAAAAATGTTTAGTTTGTTTATACTAATTTTAGGGAATGCCTGGATCTTAATTCCTCATGACATATTGTTTCAGTTATTCAACATAACATATATTATGTTTTTCTGGTTTTGATTGTGTTGAGACCTGGATGACTATGGTTCAAAATGTAATAAAAAAAAACCTAAAAGAAAAGAAAATGTATTAATCCAATAGGGAAATTAAGGTCTTAGTATATTTTGAGTACAATAATTCTTCCCTTCTTCAGCAAAAGGACTAAGAAACTTTGAATTTATATGTTCCTATATTTTCTGCGCTTAAAAATATGTGAAAGCTGCTTTACTTTTCTCCTACATCTATTGTCTTTGTTTTTGCTGTTTTTGGAAACAAAGTAAAAAAAAACCCTGCTAAAATATTTTCTTTTTCCCCAGACAAAAAGAAGCAGCACAATTTATTTCAAGCCACCTTCAGTTCAATGGGCACTCTACATATAGTCCTTATGTCCTTTCAAAACTCACTCTGTATTGTTGTGATCTCACAGCATCATCTGTGTTCAGCAATTGAACCAGTTTGTTTCTGAATGAGTGGACGTGTGTATTTGAAACTTTGGTTGGTCCTAAAAGACAGAAGCTGTCCACTACTTCAAATACCTTCATTTCTAAGCAAAATCATTTAGCCATGCTCAAAGGGGTATAAACATTGTCTTCATCTTATCCCTAGCCCATAATGAGGCAGGCTTAAGTCATCCTTAGCAGTGCCACTGCTAATGTAGTGCTTTTTCCCTTTCCCAATCCTTTCCAGGAATAACCTCAAGATGTATACAATCTGTTAGGTTCTGGCTTTGTTTCTATTTCCTTAAAGGAAAATCAAATGACTATGAACAAAGGCAGCAGAAGCACCATTGAGATGAGTGGTTTTCATGCTAGAATAGCTTTATGCCAAGTGAAGGATGGGTGGGAAGCACTTCAGTTTGATAGTGGAGAAAGAAAAAAGACTGCCACAAAACAAAACTCTGTCACTGAAAATATCAAGGTTTTCTAATCAGAATGATGTATAAAAAGCAGACATTTAGATGTAAGTTGAAATTTCCTTTGTGGATCTGTGTGAAATTTGTTTTCAAAACGTCCTTCACATTTTTTTCACATAATATCTATGGTTGGTTGGTAAATGAAGTTTCCTTCATTTACGTAATTCATCCAAGTTTCCTTCACTTAATTTAGGTGAAAGAATAATTAGGCTGAGAGTCAAAAAACTTTGCTGACTTTCTATAGATCATCTGCAATTCTAACAGTTGGATTGGTAAGTCCTAGTTTTACTTGACTTAGTTAATATGATTTTACAAGCAGTTCCAAAGCTCGTATTCCAGAATTGGAATACTGCATCCAGTTCTGGTCACCACGATGTAAAAAAGATGTTGAGACTCTAGAAAGAGTACAGAGAAGAGCAACAAAGATGATTAGGGGACTTGAGGCTAAAACATATAAGGAACGATTGCTGGACTTGGGTATGTCTAGTTTAATGAAGAGAAGGATGGGAATTTTTTGAAACAAGTAAGGGATGATACTAAAGGACATATTAGAAGGATATATAATGTTTTACTAGAATTGCATTCAGAAACTGAGCTAGTTAAAGATTGTATGATTAAATGGGCTCAAAATATAGGAGAAATAATACCTATGGATACCTGGGAGTTGATATGGGTGAGAAATGTGAAATTTACGCAGGCACAAAATTTACGTGAGAATTTTTACAAGATGTTTTATAGATGGCACATGGATCCTGCAACTATGTCTCGCATTTATGAGAA
>NW_015407679.1:0-2304 GCF_001527695.2 Protobothrops mucrosquamatus
CTATTATGTTTATTAAAAGGAAATCTCTTCCCTGTGATATGAAAATCCTCAGTTAAGCACAACAGGCCCTTTGGAAAGTCTTCCGCAACCTCAGGGTGTGCGTGTGTGTGAGCACTTAGCAATCAAGTGAATTAGGATTCTTCAGAAAAAGAATTCCTAAATTTATTTCAGGGTTAACTTATAGCAGTGGTGGCGAACCTATGGCACGGGTGCCAGAGGAGGCACTCAGAGCCCTCTCTGTGGGCACATGCGCCGTCGCCCCAGTCCTAGGCCTTCAGCTAAGTTTTATAAAACCTTTTTGCTTTAGGCCTTCGCCGCCGTGTGCAAAAAAAAAAAAGGTTCAATCAGTCATTTTCAACTTCTCGCAGGAAAAAAAAAGATCTTGCAAAGTTGGAATTGATTGATTGAACTTTTTAGTCCCACCCAGTCTGCCGTTACCATGGCAGCCACGCCCACCCAATGGGCCACACCCAGCCAATGGGCCACACCCACCCGGCACTCGACGATGCATAAGTGGGTTTTGGGTTGCAGTTTGGGCACTCGGTCTCTAAAAGGTTCGCCATCACTGACGAACCTATAGAATAGAATAGAGCTGGAAGGGACCTTGGAGGTCTTCTAGTCCAGTCCCCTGCTCAAGCAGGAGATCCTATACCATCTCAGACAAGTGACTATCCAGTCTCTTCTTAAAAACCTCCAATGATGGAGGTGCCTATGATTTCTGGTGGCAAGCTGTTCCACTGGTTAATTGTCCTCACTGTCGGGAAGTTTCTCCTTAATTCCAGGTTGCTTCTCTCCTTGGTCAGTTTCCAACCATTGTTTCTCATCCTGCCCTCTGGTGCTTTGGGGAATAACGTGCCCCCCCTTGTCTTCTTTGGGGCAGCCCCTCAGATACTGGGATAACTGCTATTATGCTAACTTGACTGTAAAAATAATCCAGAGAGAGAATTGCATCCCATTAAGATAAATACCACTTTACAAGGCCTTGGTAAGGCCACACTTAGAATACGGCATCCAGTTTTGGTCACCACGATGTAAAAAAGATGTTGAGACTCTAGAAAGAGTGCAGAGAAGAGCAGCAAAGATGATCAGGGGACTGGAGGCTAAAGCATACAAAGAACGGTTGCTGGAATTGGATATGTCCAGTTTAATGAAGAGAAGGATGAACGGGGTCATGATAGCAGCCTTCCAATATCTCAGGGGCTGCCCCAAAGAAGAGGGAGTCAAGCTCTTCTCCAAAGCGCCTGAAGGCCGGACAAGAAGCAACGGGTGGACACTAATCAAGGAGAGAAGCAACCTGGAACTAAGGAGAAACTTCCTGACAGTTAGAAGAATTAACCAGTGGAACAACCTGCCTCCAGAAGCGGTGAATGCTCCAACACTGGAAGTTTTTAAGAAGAGACTGGACAGCCATTTGTCCGAAATGGTATAGGGTTTCCTGCCTGAGCAGGGGGTTGGACTAGATGACCTCCAAGGTCCCTTCCAACTTTATTATTATTATTATTATTGTTGTTGTTGTTGTTGTTGTTGTTGTAAAAGGGCAGGAAGTTCATTTGCTCACTGTTAAAAGTTACAACAGCACTGAAAAAGTGACTTATGTCTCTTTTTCACACTTAAGGTCTCTTGCAGCATCCTCGTGGTCACCTGATCAAAACTGGGACTCTTGACAACTGACTCATATTTATGACAGTAGCCCTGTCCTGGGGTCACGTGATCCCCTTTTGTGACCTTCTGACAAGCAAAGTCAACGGGGGAAGCCAGATCCACTTGACAACCATGTTACTCACTTAACTGAAGTGATTCACTTAACAACCGTGGCAAGAAAGGTCATACAATGGGACAAAACTAACGAATGTCTCGCTTAGCAACATAAATTTTGGGCTCCTCTGTGGTTGTAAGTCAAGGGCTATCTGTAACAAAATAACAGAATAACCCAGAACAGAATACAACAGAATAGCAGAAAATAGAATAACAATAAAACAATAACAGAGTAACACAAAATAACAGAATAAAACAAAAATAACACAGAATAAGAGAATAACACAGAACAGAATAACAGAATAAAATAGAATAATAGAATAAAATAGAACAGAATAAAACAGAATAACAGAATAAAACAAAAATAACACAGAATAAGAGAATAACACAGAACAGAATAACAGAACAAAATAACAGAACATAACAAAATAGAATAAGAGAATAACAGAACAGAATAACAGAACAAAATAACAGAACATAATAAAATAGAATAAGAGAATAAAACAAAAATAACACAGAATAAGAGAATAACACAGAACAGAATAACAG
>NW_015407680.1:0-2304 GCF_001527695.2 Protobothrops mucrosquamatus
TGTCCTCACTGTTAGGAAGTTTCTCCTTAGTTCCAGGTTCAGTGGAACTACTGGTGATTTTTAAGAAGAGATTGGACAGCCATTTGTCTGGAATGGGATAGACTCTCCCTCTTGAGCAGGAAGTTGGACTAGAAGACCTCCAAGGTCCCTTCCAGCTCTCATTCTGTCTTCTGTAGCACAAAATACAGAATGACAAGAGAGTTGGAAGGGACCTTGGAGGTCTTCTAGTCCAACTGCCTGCTCAACCAGGAGATCCTATACCAGGTCTCCCTTGGATTGATTTCCATCCATGACTTCTTGTCTGGTTCTCAGGTGCTTTGGAGAATAGGTTGTCTTTTTTTGTGTGTGACAGCCTCTCAAAAGATCATCTCACCCCTAGTCCTTGTCTTCATTACATTAGACATAACCACTTCCTGCAACCGTTCACCACAATGCTTGCTTACCTATCGGCTTCCAGCTTCCATCTAAAGGTTTTGTGTCGCCTTTCTTCCTTGGGTGTCTTTTTTTCCCCCTCTCTCTCTCAGTTAACAGCCAGGAAAGAGTTAGACTTTGAGATTTAATTGGGAAGGAGGAGATTTCCTGGAGAGAAGATGCCTGCGGCTACGTAGGTGGGGAGTGACCTGGAAGCTTTAGAAAGAAGTCAACGAGGGTTTTTACTGCTGTTTGAGGACACTGGGAACATGCTGGAGATGGAAGAGAGGGGAAAAGCAGAAAGAAAGAATACACTCGGTTTCAAATGATCTCCATTCCAAGCACAGAAGAGACGTGAATTTTGCAGAACGGCTTTTGCCGAGAGATGTGGTCAACTGACTCTTTGCTAAGTCGCACTTAACAGATGGGATCCTTGGATATCTGAGCAGGCTTTTCTTCTTCTTGTTAGTCCAAACGGTGGGCTTTCTCTACCAGTTAGTCCCATAAATGTTTCTGGCTCTTTCTACTCTGGATAGGAGGAGTAGGGTGAGACTTTTTGACCCTTGCTGAGAAGAATTGTCAGCCTGGATGCTTATAAGGTGCCCCCTTGTCATTTCTGAAAGATCTTCTCAGAGTTTTACAAGACCCATGGCTAAGCTGCAGAGCAAACGTAGCTGGAATCCATTGTCTGACCTCTATGACGGTTGTGAAGTTAACTTGTATTGTTGTTAGTTGCGAAGTCGTGTCCGACCCATCGCGACCCCATGGACAACGTTCCTCCAGGCCTTCATGTCCTCTACCATCTTCTGGAGTCCATTGAAGCTCACGCCTACTGCTTCAGTGACTCCATCCAGCCACCTCATTCTCTGTCGTCCCCTTCTTCTCTTGCCCTCCATCTTTCGCTGAGGTTTGGGAAGGAGAGAGAGAAGAAAAACCTTTCCCATAGCCTGCGAGTAATCTTGTTCAAAGCATCTGGGAGAGCTTGAGCAGACCTGCCCATTATTAGGAGCCACTTAAAATTTCCTCAACCATTAAAAGGTTTATCAACCCAACCCGGGGCTCAAATATACAGATTACAGAATCGCAGAATTGGAAGGGACCTTGGAGATCTTCTAGTCCAACCGCCAGCTGAAGCAGGGGACCCTATACCATTTCAGAAAAAGGATTGTCCAATTTCTTCTTAAAAACCTCCAGTGATGGAGCACCCACAACTTCTGGAGGCAAGCTGTTCCACTGATTAATTGTCCTCGCTGTCAGGAAATTTCTCCTTAATTGCAGTTGCTTCTCTCCTTGATTAGTTTCCATCCATTGCTTCTTGTCCTGCCTTTCAGGTGCTTTGGAGAATAGCTTGACTCCCTCTTCTTTGTGGCAGCCCCTGAGACATTGGAACACTGCTATCATGTCACCCCTCGTCCTTCTCTTCATTGAACTGAACATACCCAATTCCAGCAACCATTCCTTATATGTTTTAGCCTCCAGTCCCCTCATCATCTTTGTTGCTCTTCTCTGCACTCTTTCTAGAGTCTCAACATCTTTTTATAAATCATGGTGACCAAAACTGCATGCTGTATTCCAAGTGTGGCCTTACCAAGGCATTGTAAAGTGGTATTATCCCTTCATGTGATCTTGATTCTATCTTCCAGTCTTGGACCAACACTTTAACTACTGTGCTACATTGTCTTTTTTTTTTTTTAAATTAAATAGTTGCAATCCTACATAGGAAATCCTGACAGCAAAACTCTAGGAACGCACCACGTTTTCAACCCCATATTTTTGTTCCAAGTTATTAATAAGCCATAAGGCTTTTTGAAAACAATATTTCCCATATGTCTTTCCTCGACTTTACTTTAATGCTTTGTCTCTGCTCCGTTGCCTTCTCATAAGATGCTGTTT
>NW_015407681.1:0-2304 GCF_001527695.2 Protobothrops mucrosquamatus
TGTTGGGCTGGATGTTCCAACAGAAGGTGCAGAGGAAGTCTTTTTCATATGTCTGGTGAGATTCGATGCACTCATTTTTCAAGCCAACTATCTTAGGCTAAAATCCAAACCATAAAAAGAGCCAACTACATAATAATAATAATAATAATAATAATAATAATAATAATAATAATAATAATAATAATAATAATAATAATAAAGTTGGAAGGGGCCTTGGAGGTCATCTAGTCCAACTCCCTGCTCAGGCAGGAAACCCTATACCATTTCGGACAAATGGCTGTCCAGTCTCTTCTTAAAAACTTCCAGTGTTGGAGCATTCACCGCTTCTGGAGGCAGTTCCACTGGTTAATTGTTCTAACTGTCAGGAAGTTTCTCCTTAGTTCTAGGTTGCTTCTCTCCTTGATTAGTTTCCATCCATTGTTTCTTGTCCTGCCTTCAGGCGCTTTGGAAAATAGCTTGACTCCCTCTTCTTTGTGGCAGCCCCTGAGATATTGGAACACTGCTATCATGTCCCCCCTCGTCCTTCTCTTCATTAAACTAGACATGCCCAATTCCAGCAAATCCAAATTCTCAAGAGGGAAAAACAAGGTAAAAAAGCAAAAAGGAAAAGAAAAGAAGAGGCCAACTAGCTTAGGCTAAAATCCAAATCGTAAAAATCAAGCCAACTACTTTAGGCCAAATCCAGTCCTCCAGTAAAATCACAAATGTGAAACAGCCGCTGTCTCCAAATAATTCCTGTTTTGGCTTCTCTTCCGGCTGGCGATGACTTGGGCTGTCTGGGCTTATCAGGCAGCCTTTCTTCTGTCCTTTTGGAGGGTTTTTTCAGTGCGTCTGGACTGACCGCCATCTGATCCGGACTCCCGAAGCATCCCTTCTTTGTTTCCCCTCCAGGGCAACTTTCCGACCCCTTGAGGTCACCAGGCTGAACGAAATCGGGCTAAGAAGCCGGAGCCCCGGCTTCTTCCACCCGTCTCTTCAAACCCGAAATCCCCCCGGTAGCTAATTTTTTGTTGCCCAGGCCCAGAATGGATTTCTGGAAGCAGCATCCACACAGAGAACTGGTTGTTCACATATTTGAATCCCACCACTGTATAAATGCTTAGACTTGTAAAGATGAAACCAGAAATTTGAAGAAATTCAGCTCTTGAAATTATGAAAGGCCAATATTGATTTTGTCAGGTCTTTAGTAGTTGCCTGAACTTCAGGTGTTTTTACTCAAACACGAAATCAGAATTCTCTTTAACAAGATTTATTAAGATGAAAGAGTAGCCATAGAAGAATCCCAGCAAGTGCATTTATTTTCAGTTTCTGTATTTCAATATAAATTGTGGTGGACTCTTTCTAAGTTTTTTTTTATCACAGCTGATGGTGCACTGAAGGGGAGGCAGTTCTGTACAGTTATAATGGGTGACTTTGCAGCTAGTTTTATGTAACTGTGGCTTGAATCTTTGTCAGTCTAAGAACTAATCTCTGTAAATATTAATCATGCAAATGACATTAAAATGTTCAAGTAAAAATTAGTAATGAAATACAAAACATAAAAAATCATACTAGATGATTACTTAATGCATTCACCTCTTCCAATTAAGATTGAAATTGATTTTTTGTCAACATATCTTTTATACAATGTAATGTCTGATCCAGATTAAAAATGTAGCATCTGAACAATAACCAGCAAGTTAAGTTATACTGAGAAATAACTTATTGTAATAAGTTATACATATTTCAGTATAGTATTTGAATCTAAAGATGACAATGCTGAAATGCTTCTTAATGTAGCCAGTATTACATATAGCAGGTAACATTTCCGGGAATCATAAATAATTTTTTGTCCATCAAAATGCACCATAGCACAAACAACCTGATTAGTTGCACATCACATTGTTGGAACAAGAATCAATAGAACAATTGTCACACACTATGGCAGTTCCAGGGTAGAGGAACAAATCTAAAGCAAAGATCATAATCACTGCAGTGATGGAAAAGGATTTCACTCTCTTGTTTACTCTTCCTCATTATTGGTATGGTTCCAAAATAAGATAGGCAACAGATCAGAAATATTCTCAGAAAAGAAAATGTATCGCAGTTTGTGTGAGGAAGAGGGGACCACCCAGCTGTTCTGAAAACCTAATCATTTCAACACAGAAAAATAAAAAATTGAAGGAAAATTTAACAGATGAGAAAGTCAGGCTAGTATAGATCATGCCCCATATTCTCTGACATAATGAGATTTCTGGTGACAGTTTGTTTCTGTATATGATTCATTGCTTGAATAGAAAGTCACAGTGTTGTGTCTTGGAATAT
>NW_015407682.1:0-2304 GCF_001527695.2 Protobothrops mucrosquamatus
GTGGCAACGGGGGGGGGGGGGGCAAGGGTTAGGGTTAGGTTACCCCCAACCTAATCCTGAATGTGTGTAAAGTTTAGTGCACTCGCCTGCTGCTTGCACGGCCCAGTTCCTAACAGGTCACAGCCCGGTACTGGCCACTGATTTGGGGACCCCTGTCCTAAGTCACCTCTTAGGGTGCAGTTCACCAACCTTTCCGGGTTGGCGGCCTGGAGGGGTTGAAGGGGGAGGGGATGGTTTTGTGGGAGGGGCAGGGCGTGTGCGCACACACGAGCACTTGTGCGAGTGGCGCCTTGAGCGGCTGCAACGCTCATCCAAGTTGGGCCACGAGCATCGGTGTTGCTCACGTGAGTGAGCCTCCGAGTGTGAGTGGGGTCCCAAGCGCCCGCGATGCTCGCCTGAGTACAGTTGTGTACACGCACCAGCCAGCCACTTACATGGTCCGGTTGCAAAGAAGCCACGGATCGGTGGTGGGCCGTGGCCCGCAGGTTGGGGACCCCCGTCTTAGGGCAGCTCAGAGCTGAAAAAAAGAAATAGCGCGCTTGTTTTTGAGAGTGCAGACAAGACTGGACATAAGAGGCAAAAAGGAGGGCTGTGGACTGAAGTAGGGAATCTGCGTTTAGTCAGTTGTAACGTAGACAGCAGCATGGAAACTCATCAAGGAGAGAAGCAACCTAGAACTAAGGAGAAACTTCCTGACAGTTAGAACAATTAACCAGTGGAACAACCTGCCTCCAGAAGCGGTGAATGCTCCAACACTGGAAGTTTTTAAGAAGAGACTGGACAGCCATTTGTCCGAAATGGTATATAGGGTTTCCTGCCTGGAGCAGGGGGTTGGACTAGATGACCTCCAAGGTACCTTCCAACTTTATTATTATTATTATTATTATTATTATTATTATTATTATTATTATTATTATTATTATTATTATTATTATTATTATTATTATTATTATTATCCAGTCAACATCGATGTCTCTTTCTTACCAGACACTAGGATAGTTACCAGTTGCACAGATATCCTGCAAAAAAGGTCTTAGGAAATACAGTAGTGGCCAAAATTGGGGGAAACCTTAGGCTGCTGGTGCCCGGAGCAACAGCCCCACCCAGCACAAAGAAGGCGAAGTGGCCAGCTAGCAAGCTTGAGTAGAGGTGGTAGAGCATGCCCCCATGCGCTCGCTGGCCTCTGTGTGCGGGGGCCGATGGTGTCAGGCAGCAGCCACCCCTGCCTCGCCTTGCCTTGCCCTGCAACAATGGCACCCCTGCCCTACCCCTTGCCTCACCCTGCAGGAAAAGCCTCCTGCCCACCGCCCCACCCACCAGAGATCCCCTGGGTTGGACCAGAACAGGGCTTTTCAACCTTTTCACCCATTGTACCACTTTTAGGATATGGCAACATCCGAGTGCCACCAGTCGCCTAGCAAGGGGTCAAAAACTTCATGACCCCCCCCAAAAAGGGAAAAAATGATAAAGTACAGGTAGTCCTCGACTTACAACAGTTCGCTTAGTGACTCTTCAAAGTTACAATGGCACTGAAAAAAGTGCCCCCCAAGCCACAGCCGAGCAAGACACCTGCCTGCCCGCCTAGCGGCGCTCTTCCTTCTGTCCGAGGTTTCCATTGTTGTGAGCATTTCTGTTGAGGATTGGCAGCGGAGGTGGGGTGGGGGGGTGTTTGGTTTTTATTCCCCCCGTCTGCTGGGTGGTTGCAGCAGGTTTTGGTCACTTCACATGACCCTGGGACACTGTGACCGTCATAAATATGAATCAGTTGCCAAGCATCTGAATGTAAATCACAAGACCCTGGAGATGCTGCAAGATTCCAGCTGATCGGCACTTCTTCTGGGCTCAGCAGAAGCGCCAGGATCAGTGCTGAGCTCCAGCTGGATCCTGGCGCTGATCCTGGTGCTTCCGCTGAGCCCTGACAGCCCCGAAGAAGCGCCGATCAGCTGGAAAGCGGCACTGATCCTGGCACCTCCGCTGAGCCCTGACAGCCCTGCAGCTCCAGCCGTCTCTCGCTCAGGCTTGTGCGGTGCTGCCACCGGTTCAGCCAATTCCCCTCCCCTGCTACCACTTTCCTAGGATGGCCGCGTACCACCTGCCAGGTGCCCATGTACCACAGGTGGTACCCGTACCACTGGTTGAAAAGCCCTGGACTAGATGACCTCCAAGGTCCCTTCCAACTTTATTATTATTATTATTATTACTCTCTTCAACCGATGATAGTTTTCTTGGCTTGGGAAGTCCCTCTGAAGGGCAGGTGTTTCTATAGGATCTCGCAGAGGAACCTCTAACCCATTTTCTTGCTTC
>NW_015407683.1:0-2304 GCF_001527695.2 Protobothrops mucrosquamatus
GGTGAGAGACAGGTTCCTCGGTCTATATATCAAACGAATGACTCATTGGGATCCCCATATCAAAACAACTTACCTTATGTGCGGCCAGAACTTGAAAATAACATTTAACACAGCACAATATTTAAACAAAATGGTTCGGTTGAGATCTACATATGTGGGACTGATTGGGGTAGATTGCAAGGGTGACTCCAAGATATAAATTTATCATATTTTATCTATATTTTAAATTATTGTACTCTATTTTAACTTCATTTTAGACTGTATTTTATTCCAATTTCATCTTAAGTCATATATTATTCTAGTTCCATTTTAAACTGTATTTTATCAAATTTTATTTTAAATTGCTTTTATTAGACTTTGGTAATGATTTGTTATTGGAACTTTGCACTTTGATATGGCCCAAGGGCTAATCAATAAAGATTATTAGTATTAGTATTATTAGTATTTTGCTAAGGCAGCTGATCAAGGCTTCTTTTCCTTGCCACCCTTACATTCCACCTGCTTCACAGGTGAACATTTGTCTCAAGTCATATACATTGATTATATAGACAAGCTTGCAACTTTTTAAATAGAAAAATGATTGTTAGCTTTCTGCTACATTTAAACTCGTGGTGTTGTATTAGCTTCTGTAAAATAGATGCATACATAGTATTTTAAGATTAGATAGATAGATAGATAGATAGATAGATAGATAGATAGATAGATAGATAGATAGATAGATAGATAGATAGATAGATAGATAGATAGATAGATAGATAGATAGATAGATAGATAGATAGATAGATAGATAGGCAGGCAGGCAGGCAGGCAGGCAGGCAGGCAGGCAGGCAGGCAGGCAGGCAGGCAGGCAGACATGCAATCTAACTTATCAACAATATATCCAAGCCTACCAAAAGAAACAATTATGATACTGCCCAGCTCTCTAGTGCCTCAGTAGTCTCCATACTGCAAGCATGCTTTAGCTCAGGGGTGTCAAACTCGCCACGTCACGTGACATATCGTGACTTTTTTCCCCTTCCCAGAGCTGGGGTGGGTGTGGCTTCCACATGATGCATCCAGCCCGTGGGCCGACAGTTTGATACCCCTGCTTTAGCTCAAGCAAATTCACCTTTAAAGTAGGCTTGAACTGTTCTTTGTTTTAACAACAACATGTGTTCCAACCATAAAGGCCGGAAGGGGACAACTCTTGTATTGCTTTTGAATCCTTCTGCAAGACCTCAAAACCTTCTTCAAAGCAAACTTTGTAGAATTTGAGGAAGAGAAAAGGGGTCTCAAGCAATCATCTGCTTAGAAAATACTTAATTTCATCCAGTGTGCTTCCAATTAATGCCTTACTGAAATGCTGCATGGTTTTTGCTTTTCTCCATGAATAACTGTAATCATCTTGGTTATAATGCTGTATTTGTTAGCAGTGAACACTAATTCTTACTGACAGTTTTATAGACTAAACTCGGGTGATATTTAGTCATGTATAAATTATATAATTATCATTTTGTAACATTTCCATTGCTCCAGTTTAATCCAGTCTTTGAGTAACTGCACCTTGTCTCTTTTATTAAAGAAGAGACAATAATGTGTCTCCTCTTTTCAACTCAATTTTCAACCTAGAGTTATTAATTCATGCTAAATGTTCATAGACCACATAACAAGAAACAGTTATTTGTTAATTTAGAGTATTTTCATGTCTTTATAAGCAATTCGGGATTTTTATCATGCTGAATTAAGTTGGTTTTCATTTGCATCCCTTTTTATAGTATTTATTGTCTACTGCCTTGAGCTTAAATAGAAAAAAAGTAAAACCAGGAAATCTAATAGTGTGTTACTGTTTGCTGATTTAATACAACAAATTATTCCCTTTTCTCCCCAAAATCTAAGCCTTTCTGCTATTTATTTCATTAATAGTTCCTGAACATCTACCTAACAAAACTGCATCATTCCTTGACCAGCAAGTAGATGATATGTAAAATTCACAGCTTGATGTAAATATTTATATTAGATATGGAAACATACTTTCTCTTTGAGTGATACAAGGAACATAAGAAAACTTAGATCACTAACAGATTTTTGGGAAATGTATATATAAAGTAGAAAGTATTGCCTTCTTGCTTGAGCAATCATAGTGTATTTCAGTTCAAAGAAACAAATCACTGGATGGAGAGCATGGAGTGCAAGGCAAAAAGAAGGAAAAGAAATAACTGAAAAATAACTTCTCAGTGCCTCCTTGTACAATCCCCAATTGCCTTCTTGTTTCATTAAATCAATTTGCCTCTCCTCTAGTGACTTGCTTTGCTGTTTTATCTAGTT
>NW_015407684.1:0-2304 GCF_001527695.2 Protobothrops mucrosquamatus
CGTAGGACTCAGGGCGGCGGACAATCAATTAAAATACACAAATAACAATACGAATTTAAAATTAATTAAAAGGAATATTAGAGAATTGTCCAATTTAAAATATTGATTAAAACCCCTCTAAAAATTACCCTAGGCCAGTCCTGCGAGCTGGAATAACCAAGTCTTGAGGGCGCGGCGAAAGGAAGGGAGATCAGGGATAGCCCTGATCTCTGGGGGCAGTTCATTCCAGAGGGTGGGAGCTCCCACAGAGAAGGCCCTCCCCCTTGGGGTCGCCAGCCGGCACTGTTTGGCCGACGGCACCCTGAGGAGGCCCACTCTATGGGAGCGTACAGGTCGATGGGAGGTGATCTGCGGCAGGAGGCGGTCTCGAAGGTATCCGGTGTTTCTTTATTTCTTGAATCTTTTTTAGGACATGGGGGGGGGGAAAGCTGCTAATTCCATCGCCTCTGATTCAAAAGTGTCAAACTTCCTACAATTGTGGTTTATCTCTAATGCCATAATCAGTTTTATGAAAACAATAAAAACTACCTTAAATCGACATTTTTTCCAGGCTGTGTCATTTAGGCCAACAGAATAGTAAAGATAGGATTTCTAAATATCAATTCTTTTTAGATTCCTTTATGTTCATTTGTCATTTCCCCCTTAGGTTCTAAATTTAGAGGCTGGATTTTTGAAAGTGCATTAATTATCTAATAGAATCATTCTTAGCAATAAGCTCCCCAGAGGATCTTGTGTATGCAGAAATTACCACGATGGAGCTTTTTTTATTATTATTTTTCCATTGCTAGGGCAATCATTTTATCATTATAACTTTTGCTGGCCAGTGGCCAGCATGGGAGGCAAGACAGATGTCACATATTGCAGTAGCAGAGATGGTTAATTTTTCAGGGATCTGAGAGTGGTTTGTAAAGGCTTACAATAGCCCTGTTTTGAAAATCATTTGAAGTTCTCAGATACTATATTATATGAATGATAGTCAAAAATTTACCCAGAAGAAAATATGTTGTATATTTTCAGATAGCAATATTTTTGTGACTTTACAGGGTGTTTTATGGATTGACTTAAGAATTTGAGCAGAAATAACATCAAAGGTAGCAATATGTCTTCCTGCCGATGTTTGATTTAATGTGCATGCTAGGAATATTATTTGACACTTTATCATTTCGCTTTTGTTTCAAATTTATTGTGCTTTGGGGTATTTTCAGAAACTTCATTTGGAAAGTGCCTCTATATCTAAGATCGCCAACATGTCACTTAGGGGCACCGATGTGCCCTCTTGATACTTGCCTTCTCGCCTGCAAAGCATCCTCCCCCTTTTTGTACTTTTAAAACACTTTTAATTAAAAAAAAACCATGGCAATCTAGCAACGATACATAACATCTGACATAATTTGTATTTACAATTATGTATTTGTAGAATACTGGAGGATAAAACATATAAAGAACAATTGCTGGAATTGAGCATCTCTAGTTTAATGAAAAGAAGGACTAGGGGGGACATGATAGCACTGTTCCAATATCTCAGGGGCTGCCACAAAGAAGAGGGAGTCAAGCTATTCTCCAAAGCACCTGAAGGCAGGACAAGAATCAATGGATGGAAACTAATCAAGGAGAGAAGCAACCTAGAACTAAGGAGAAACTTCCTGACAGTTAGAACAATTAACCAATGGAACAACCTGCCTCCAGAAGTTGTGACTGCTCCAACACTGGAAGTTTTTAAGAAAAGACTGGACAGCCATTTGTCTGAAATGGTATAGGGTTTCCTGCCTGAGCGGGGGGTTGGACTAGATGACCTGCAAGGTCTCTTCCAACTTTGTTATTCTGTCATTCTGTTAAGTACATCTCAGAAGCCCGGATGGGCCACCTAAACTGTCCCCCCAAAATCAGTGCTGTATTTGGAAGTGTGCTTACCTCACAAAAGTAGTAGTAAAAGAGTAGTAGTGAACATTTTACAGAGGAAGAATGGAAGTAGGTAGTTCTTTTAAGTCAGTACTTTGTAACTGCTTATTACCCCCACTGAAACCATCCCTGAAAAGCAGCATCGCCTCAAAATCCCAGCTACATCGACCAGCTTAAAAAAGTGAAGTCACCCTCTACATATGGCTGATCGTATAGTCAAATCCATTATGTGCTGTACTTCTGGTTTTGTTATAAGCTCCAAACCTTTTGCAGTCTTTAATGTAGAAACAGAAACAGTTAAATCAAAATTAACGTTAACCCACTTAGAACATTTCAGTTCCCAGAATAGCTCCTAGAAAGACTTTAAGCTGCCAGTGATGTTGAGGATGGTGGTAAATCTTGTAT
>NW_015407685.1:0-2303 GCF_001527695.2 Protobothrops mucrosquamatus
GGGGGGGGGGGGCAGGGAGACGGAAGGGCTTGCCTCTCTCTCTCTCTCCAGCCAACATTGCAGTATCCCCTTCCTTGATCTCCTCCCCCCCACCCCCGGTGTGTATAAATTAAATGGTCTGCGCGTTTTGGGGTGAGCTCTCTGGCTACTGGGCCCCCCGGGAGCAAAGTGGAGCTTGCAAGAAGCCAAGCCACTGCCTTCCACGGTCTCCGGTTGTCCCTCTCTGGCCTGCAAGGAGATCCTTCCTGTCAGCTTATGACTCCATCTTCTCCACGACCTTGCATTGGTGACTTCAGGTCAGGATGACCATCTGAGCTCAGAGACTAAATGCATGCTTTGCATGCAGATGATCCCAGATTAAATCTCCAGGATTCACCTGACCTCAAGCAAGGATAGGAAACGAGGTGACCTCCAAGTTGTACACCCCAGTTCTCACAGTCTCTTGAAGGCCATGGCTAGAACTGGTGGAGTTGAAGTCTAATTCCCTAAATACTGCATCCAGTTTTGGTCACCATGATGTAAAAAAGATGCTGAGACTCTAGAAAGAGTACACAGAAGAGCAACAAAGATGATTAGGGGACTGGAGGCTAAAACATATAAGGAACGGTTGCTGGAATTGGGTATGTCTAGTTTAATGAAGAGAAGGACGAGGGGGGACAGGATAGCAGTGTTCCAATATCTCAGGGGCTGCCCCAAAGAAGAGGGAGTCAAGCTATTTTCCAAAGCGCCTGAGGGCAGGACAAGAAGCAATGGATGGAAACTGATCAAGGAGAGAAGCAACCTAGAACAAAGGAGAAACTTCCTGACAGTCAGAACAATGAACCAGTGGAACAACCTGCCTCCAGAAGCGGTGAATGCTCCAACACTGGAAGTCTTTAAGAAGAGACTGGGCAGCCATTTGTCCGAAATGGTATAGGGTTTCCTGCCTGAGCAGGGGGTTGGACTAGATGATGACCTCCAAGATCCCTTCCAACATCATCATCATCATCATCATCATCATCATCATCATCATCATCATCATCATTATTATTATTATTATTATTATTATTATTATTGGGAGAAGGGGGTGGGGAATATCCTTAACAGAAGCCCCAAAAATCCCAAACAAAGGAGGCAGTACTGAACTAGATGAACATATTTTATGATGTCCCTCATTTTTGCCAATTCAAAGTTTTATATATCCTCCCCCTAAAATAAAGTGCAGAAACTTGTCTAAACTCTGTCATCTGTCCAGGTGGCTGTCTGTCTGTCCGTCCATCCATCCCTAAGCCAGGAAATTAATCCCTTATTCTGTTTCCACTTGCAGTATGCAGTGCTTTCCTTGGCGAGATCTTTTAACTATTTCACCCCCACGCCCTGCATTCAGATATTCATACTTCCTTGGGGACTTTATGATAGGAACAACTATTTGCTAAAAGAGCAACTTACTCATGTCACCACAGCGTATTCTTTTTAAACTTGTTTCCAAGAGGTCTTCATGGAAGAAGACTCCACTTGCCCAAGGGAGTTTGAAAACAGAGCTCCATCACAGATTTCTGTTGCGAAGTCCTGCTGATCAGTTAATTTTCTTGCAGGATCTCAGGATCTGCAATGACGGGCAGCTGGCAGAATAAGAAAGAAAAATGGGAGAATATCTCTTTTTATGCATCTCCTGGTTCTGTCCAAGAAAGGAAGAAGAGACAAGGTGGTTTCTTAATTCCCTGTTCAGATTCTCATTATGCCCACACAGTTAAAGATCTAGCAGCTTGTTTAGTGTACATTTTGGGGTTTCGTTTTGTGGCTTGGCCTGTTTGGTTGGTTGATGTATGGATTCAGAAAATGTGTGCATTCAATTACCAGTTTAAGTGGTAAAGAAAATTTTAAAATGGTGAAAAGAAATATCCTGAATGGCAGGCTATTGGATGCAAAGCTGACTCTCCAGATACATCCCATCCCATCCCATCCCATCCCATCCCATCCCATCCTATCCTATCCTATACCATCCTTTTCCCACTCCTGGCTCAATAGTAGTACAGTAACTGTGAGAGGGATCTTGGAGTCCTAGTGGACAATCGCTTACATATGAGTCAGCAATGTGCTGCAGTCACCAAAAACACCAACACATTAGGCTGCATTAACAGAGGGATAGAATCAAGATCATGGGAAGTGTTAATACCGCTTTACAATGCCTTGGTTAGGCCCCACTTCGAATACTGAATCCAGTTTTGATTGCCACGACATACAAAAGATGTTGAGGCTCTAGAAGGAGTACAGAGAAGAGCAACAGAGGGGACAGAAGGATAAAACATACGAAGAATGTTTTA
>NW_015407686.1:0-2303 GCF_001527695.2 Protobothrops mucrosquamatus
GCAGGGCCAATGAGGAGCCCTGCGAGGGGGCAAGTCCCATGAGAGAGAGAGAGAGAGAGAGAGAGACAGAAGTGCAAGTGCCTCTGTCTCTCTCTCTCTCTCTCTCTCTCATGGGACTTGCCGGAGGGCCGTGGGAGGGCCGCATTTATATAGAGCAGGGAGGGCTGCTCGAGGGCCGGATTAAACCGGGCCGCGGGCCACAAATGGCCCGCGGGCCGGACTTTGGACATGTCTGGTTTATTATATCTAAGGGTAAAGTTAGTCAGCATCGTTACAGTAATGGTCACAAGGGTCAAAATTACTGTCAATATCTGACTGAGGCAAACAACTAACTTGAATATTTACTTGATCCTGATTCTCTAATGTTTCTGAAGAATTATAAGCCCCAAGTGAAGGCTTATAAGACAATGAAGTTTAGATGAAGTTAAATCCAAAGGAGTAACTGAGGAAGTTTTGAATCACAGTCTTATACAGAACACTATGTTCTAGTTTCCCTTTTATATATAACTCTAGGAGAGGATGGATAATAACTCAGATCCACCTGATTTGCTTATAATGATACTCCCAAATAGCTTACATTTCGGTGCCAATGTATCATTGAGAAGGTCAATATTTCAAGGCAGTGCTTTTTTTGTAAAAAAAAAAAAAAAAGAAGGTGCCGGAACTCACACACGTCATACAACCCGCCTTGCCTACCCTACAAGATTCCATCCAAAAAAGGTGCTGGAACTCCATTCTGGGCGTTCTATGACAAAAAAAAGCCCTGTTTCAAGGTCAGTTTATCACTGCTAATTAGGAAGAGGAAGGAAAAGAACTGCCATAAAACGGAGCCCACTAATCCCAATTCTGGAAGGTGGTCAAAAGGGATATCATGGTCAAATGGCACTGAAAATTGTGAGAGATCAAGCAGCACAAAAATAGATGCACCATTCTGTCAGCGGTCATCTAAAGCAGGGGTCCCCAACCCCCTGGGCCAGTCAGTGGCCAGTTAGGAATCGGGCCACACAGCTGGAGGTGAGTGGAGGACAAGTAAGTGAAACTGAAACCATTCCCTGGGACACTAATGTATGTGTGCAGAAATAGGTCATGGCACAGTCTTTGTGGCATATGCTACTTTAAAATACAGGAAGACACTGCTTGTCTAAAAAGGTTTTTCTCCACATAGAAAGCTAATACTGTTAAAGAGAACTACAGTGAAGTAACAGTCAACAGTTAATAATGCAGAGGCAAGAGCCACTGGAGAAGTCCTGATGCTTTGAAAACGGAAGGTAACCAAAAAGAAGCCAGTAAAAGGAACTCTTTTATATAATCACTGATATAATCACTGATGACACAAGCAAAAGCTTACAAGAACTCAAAGAAGTAATTTACTGTCAAGAAAAAAAATTAAGTCCAGCTTTCCTTATTGCCCTGATGATACCAAATACTGTACCTGGAAGAAGTACCAAAATGTAAACTCCATCATGCAGAATATATGCCTTGGGGCCTTCAGTTGGTTTCCAAATAATATGTAACTCATTATAGCCCAATATACCCCTCTGTGCATATTTAAATGGGTGCTAGGCCAGAAGAGATCTAACTTCTTTTTCTCTTTTTCATGTTAGGATTTTATGAATCCCTTCATGATGGATCATTAGTCATCACCATGACTTTGCCTCTTCAGTCCCAAGTAGTACAGGCTGGACAATCAGCCTAAAGTAAGCCTGTGAAATGGCAAAGTTATTAAAAATATTTTGAAGTATTACTGTGGATGTCATTCAACCTGTCTGATTACTTTGGTTCAATCTGTGTAGTAAACAGCTTCAAAAACAAGCTTCTATAAAATATCACACAGAATCATCTGCGCTCAGGTGATTCACTACTTCAAATATGCAAATGTACAGATATCCCAGAAAACTAATTTCTGAGCATTTCACAGCTATAGAAAAGGAAGTAAACAGGGAAAAAATCAGTATGCTTCACTTCTGTTTTCCTTCAGACATATTTGCATAATAATACTTGAACAGGATTTGACTCATGGCTTTTATCCAAAGGCCTTTGCTAGGGCAATTTGCCAGTATAAGCAAAAAGGGTATGAGCAGCAGAAACACTTTTGCAGGGGATCAAAAGGGGCGTTGTCTTACCTGAACGCCTTTTCTCAGCACGGAGATGGAGGATCCACCCGTGGGTTGAGACTGTATTCCTGCCCAATCAGATCAAGTCAGCCAAAGTTGTCACGCCCTGTCCCTGGACCTGTGCCCAGTCTTGACGCGAGCGTAGACCTTGACTGATCGATGACGTACTGGCTCATACACTAATAACCT
>NW_015407687.1:0-2303 GCF_001527695.2 Protobothrops mucrosquamatus
ACACTGGAAGTTTTTAAGAAGAGACTGGACAGCCATTTGTCTGAAATGGTATAGGGTTTCCTGCCTGAGCAGGGGGTTGGACTAGATGATCTCCAAGGTCCCTTCCAACTTTATTATTATTATTATTATTATTATTATTATTATTATTATTATTATTATTATTATTATTATTATTATTATTATTATTATTATTATTATTTCTCTTAGTATGCAGAAAGAAGGATTGAAAGAATACTCAAAGAATATTCTCTTCATGTTCAGTAGTCTAGCAACTACTGTGTCCCATAAAGTAGGTAGCTGAATTCTCCTCCATTATTTATACTTCCAACTTCCAGAGTTCTAAAAAGCTTCCTGTATCACCCAAGAGCTTTGCAGTGCTAGTAGATAATATGACCTAAATAACGGTTACAAATATATACAGGGTAACAGAAGAAAAGCCCTTGTAAATACATTAGCAAAGAAATACCTAGGTCAGCAAGAGCTGGAGATACTCTTTTTTAAAAAACTGCTTCCAAGACATAAATGCAGAAGTGAACATTTTCCAAACTTAATACAATTGCCGCATGATTCAGTAGCATAAAGGAACAAGGGCGCAAAAACAGCACATACATTGTGGGAGTCTCAATCTCTCCATGAAAGTGGTGAAAAAAAAACTTTTTAGAAGGAAAGATGAGCAAGAGAGAGGAGACCTAACTTTTAAATAAGAGCCACCGATCTCGCCGAACAAAATGTAAACTCTTAAGTGTCCGCCCAGACATTTTCCCATTAAAATGTGGAACACGTCAAGGATAGAACGTCCAAACAGACTTGCTTATTCAAGACTGCATTGACAAGTGAGTGGCAGTCGCATGTCACTTTTGGGGGATGCTAATGAAATATTGAAAAAAGTTACCAGCTGGAATATTAGAAGTGTATTTATTGGCATTTAGGAAGGACACCTTTTCTGTCACTTTAAGTAAAACAAATCTGCTTTCAGCCTGGATTACCCTCTGTGTTAGGATTTCTAAATTGGGTCTGAACCCCGGAGACCTCAAGGAGAAATGCTTACCACCTCAGCATTAATCTGTTCCTCTTTCAAGGACATTCCAGTGAGTTCTGGAACCCGTCTGTCAACCTTATCCATTGACTTCCCTTTCTTCTGCATTCGTCGACATTCCAAAAATTGTTTGATAAGAACGCCCGGTTGCAAAAATGTGATATATGCAAGAATGATATTCTTCCAGTTTAGCTCTTAGCTTGGAGTCTGTGAACTAGGTCTCTTTTGAAATTTGGACACAATGTGTGACATTCTCATCCCTAGCTCTAATGGATTGGGGGAGTGTAATGTTTGTATTCAAAATATGCATTCTTCTCAGTCCTATTTAGGCATTGAAATATAATAGGCAAATGTGGAAACTTATCAAAGAGAGATCCAACTTAGAACTAAAGAGAAATTTCCTGACAATCAAAATAATCAATGGGATGGATTGCCTCCAGACGTTGTGGACTAGAGATTTTTAAGAAGAGATTGGATAGCCTTTTGTCTCACATGGTATAGGACAGGGGTAGGCAACCTTGGCTCTTTTATGACTCATGGACTTCAACTCCCAGAATTCCTGAACCAGCATGGCTGGCTCAGGAATTCTGGGAGTTGAAGTCCACGAGTCATAAAAGAGCCAAGTTTGCCTACCCCTGGTATAGGATCTCTGCCATGGGCAGATGGTTGGACTAGAACACCTCCAAGGTCCCTTCCAACTCTGTTATTCTGTAAACAAGTTAGACATGGGTGCTGTAGAAGATGCTGAACGATTGACTGTTCAGTAGTTTTTCATCTCAATGAAATGTCTACAAGAAAATTTCTTTCCACTTTGATGCCAACACTTGAAGGTTGGCAGGAATCAAACATTTTACCTTTTTTGAACATTGGTGAGTGTCAAGACTGATTCACCCTTTCACCTACATTTTTTCCCTTGCTCAAAAAAAAAAGGAAGAGATTGTGAAATGGAATGCAAAGGAGGGAGGGAGGCATCTTTGGAAGTCTGTAGGGACATCGAGTGTGGTTGTTTTCTCATAACAAAATGAACAGAAGTGATTGGTGAACGTACTGAGCCGTGGGTAGATCGGAGGAAAATGGGGAAATAACTGCGTGGGAAATCAGAGCCGGTTTCACTTCTTCTGTTCCACTGTATTTTTTCAGTAAAGTATTATACTGGTTCTCTTATTCGAAGCAGGCTGGGGCCTCCAAGGCCTAGAACAGACTTCTGGAAGTGGCATCCATTCTAGGCCTGGGAGGCCTCCTCCAGGCCTCCAAGGCCTAGACTGGA
>NW_015407688.1:0-2303 GCF_001527695.2 Protobothrops mucrosquamatus
TTTCTCAGGAAGACCCCTGCAAATCTTAAAATTGGGGAGGGGTGGTAGGGGAGAGGCAGAAGCATTCTCATCAACCAAAGGATAGACCATTTGGGGGCATCATGGCCAGGATGCAGCCCTGAGAAACCTTGAAAGTTGCTTCAACAGTTGCCACCAAAACAGTCTTATTTTGGTATAAGGAATATACAAGGAATAGGAAACTTCCTAACAGTGAGGACAATTAATCAGTGGAAGAGCTTTGCCTTCAGAAGTTGTGGATGCTCCATCACTGGAGGTTTTTAAGAAGAGACTGGACAGCCACTGTCTGGAATGGTATAGGGTCTCCTGCTTGAGCAGGGGGTTGGACTAGAAGATAATAATAATAATAATGAAGTTGGAAGGGACCTTGGAGGTCATCTAGTCCAACCCCCTGCTCAGGCAGGAAACCCTATACCATTTCGGACAAATGGCTGTCCAGTCTCTTCTTAAAAACTTTCAGTGTTGGAGCATTCACCGCTTCTGGAGGCAGGTTGTTCCACTGGTTAATTGTTCTAACGGTCAGGAAGTTTCTCCTTAGTTCTAGGTTGCTTCTCTCCTTGATTAGTTTCCATCCGTTGCTTCTCGTCCTGCTTTCAGGCGCTTTGGAGAATAGCTTGACTCCCTCTTCTTTGGGGTCGCACCTGAGATATTGGAAGATTGCTATCATGTCCCCCCTCATCCTTCTCTTCATTAAACTAGACATACCCAATTCCAGCAGCCGTTCCTTATATGCTTTAGCCTCCAGTGCCCTGATCATCTTTGTTGGTCTTCGCTGTACTCTTTCTGGAGTCTCAACATCCAAGGTCCCTTCCAGTTTTATTCTGACAAATACTTCATAGGTTGCATTAGCACCGCAGGCTTAATTCATCTATTCATCAATACAGAAGCCCTAAGTTAGCTAAATCAGATCAGCTGATAAACCGTACAAAATCTTACCAAGGTGCGTACTGACCACTCTTAGCAAGTGTCGAAGCACACACTGGACTTAGACTTAAGCTGATGGCTTTCGAATGGACCCTTAACTAGACAAAACAAGAAAGGATCACATTATATATCAACAAAATAAATTAACCTATTCTCCAAAGCACTTGAAGGTAGGACAAGAAGCAACGGATGGAAATTAATCAAGGAGAGAAGCAACCTAGAACTAAGGAGAAATTTCCTGACAGTTGGATCAATCAATCAGTGGAACAACCTGCCTCCAGAAGCGGTGAATGCTCCAACACTGGAAGTTTTTAAGAAGAGACTGGACAGCCATTTGTCCGAAATGGTATAGGGTTTCCTGCCTGAGCAGGAGGTTGGACTAGATGACCTCCAAGGTCCCTTCCAACTTTATTATTATTATTATTATTATTATTATTATTATTATTATTATTATTATTATTATTATTATTACTACTACTACTACTACTACTACTACTACTATTATGTTATCTTTCCTGGTGTCTGTGATGATGACTATCCTTTTAACCTAGCAGCCACACAAAGGATCAGACCAGCAATCCTGAGAGATTATTATTATTATTATTATTATTATTAGTAGTAGTAGTAGTAGTAGTAGTAGTAGCAGTAGTAGTAGTAGTAGCAGTAGTAGTAGTAGTAGCCTTCTTTTTATTTTATTTGTTTTATTTTGCCTTCTTTGCCTATGCTTCACACGGACGAAGATGCTTTACGACAGAGGATGCATTTGGGGAAAAAAAGGGAGCAGGAATAGCACGGAAAACTCAACAGTCAAGTTTTGGACTGGCTGTGGACTATGATGTCATGGTTTCCCAGCTGGGTTCTGATTGGCTGGAGGGGAGCTGAGCATCTGCTGAGAGCTTAAGGGGCTGGTTAGATGCTGGAGGTTCAGACTTTTTCAGAACAGCTTTGCATCAGGGCTGGTTGTCGTGACAACCTGGGCACAGTCAGCAGCTCCTCCTGATAACGGAATAATAAAACTCTAGCCCACCTCTTTCCCCCCCCCCAGACAAAAAAAACCCACCCCAACCTGGTGCAATCTTCCATCCGAAGTGATCCTTGCTCTAGTCTCCATGCACAACCTTTGTCTGCTGCAAACGACTTGAGAGATAAGGAAACCTGTCAGGATAGATAACGGCAGATGGGATGCCCCAATTCTGCTCATCCCCAACAGCTGGTCATGCATAAGTAGTAGAAATGTTTGCTAGCCCCCGGCCCAGGAGACCGAAATGGGGTTCCAGAAGGTTGATTCAAAAGCTTTACGGTTCTCCTTGCTCCTTCTGTCAGCTCCCAGATCCTAAAATTAATAATAGGAATGCTGCTTG
>NW_015407688.1:10150-12357 GCF_001527695.2 Protobothrops mucrosquamatus
AAGAAAGAAAGAAAGAAAGAAAGAAAGAAAGAAAGAAAGAAAGAAAGAAAGAAAGAAAGAAAGAAAGAAAGGAAGGAAGGAAGGAAGGAAGGAAGGAAGGAAGGAAGGAAGGAAGGAAGGAAGAAAGAAAGAAAGAAAGAAAGAAAGAAAGAAAGAAAGAAAGAAAGAAAGAAAGAAAGAAAGAAAGAAAGAAAGAAAGAAAGAAAGAAAGAAAGAAAGAAAGAAAAAACTTAAGAAAACATTCAAAGAGACAGTTCTTCTGTGTAGTCTCACAGGATAAACTTGATTTTATGGCGACAAAACTTTGCTCCCTCTATTTCATCTATGTCTTATTTTTAATTTTTATTAAGCTTCATTGTAAAATAAAAACACAGGGGGAAAATGTTAGGAAACTTAGAAAAAGAAAAAAAAATGCAAAGGGACAGGAAAAAGAGCGATGACCTGCAACTCTTTTTCAGGGCAATAAAAATACAAAAAAACCCCAATCTTTTGCTTTACATTTCATGACATTTTCATATAATAACAAAAGAATATCATCATCAAAACCCAAAATCAAACTTTCATTTTGTTTCAATTTTGAGCAAAAAGCCCAGAAGCAGCTTCCAGGTAGAAACAAAACTACTGGTTGTAGTCCTCGACTTACAACAGTTCATTTAGTGACCGTTCAAAATTACAACAGCACTGAAAAAAGTGACTTACGACCGTTTTTCACACCTATGACCGTTGCAGCATCCTCTTGGTCACGGGATCAAAATTCAGATGCTTGGCAACTGACTCGTATTTATGGCGGTTGCGCTGTCCTGAGGTCATGTGACCCCCTTCTATCGCCTTCCCAGACAGCTTCTGATGAGCAAAGTCAGTGGGGGAAGCCAGATTCGCTTAACAACCACCTGGTTCACTTCACAAATGCAGTGATTCGCTTAACAACGCTGGCCAAAAAAGGTCGTAAAATTAGGAGTGATTCACTTAACAGAATAACAGAGCTGGAAGGGACCTTGGAGGTCTTCTAGTCCAACCCCCTGCTCAAGCAGGAGACCCTAGACCATTTCAGACAAACGAGTGTCCAGTCTCTTCTTAAAAACCTCCAGTGATGGAGCACCCAAACCTCTGAAGGCAAGCCATTCCACTGAATAACAGAGCTGGAAGGGACCTTGGAGATCTTCTAGTCCAACCCCCTGCTCAAGCAGGAGACCCTGTACCAAACGGTTGTCCAATCTCTTCTTTAAAAACTTAACAACTGCCTTGTTAACATCGGGTTCAATTGTGGTTGTAAATCATGGACTATTGGTAGACAGATTCATCTCTTTAAATATACAGATGGTTATTTCATCTATATCTCCTGAAGAGCTTCACCTTCAATGTTTGACTCAGGGCTTGAGGACAACAAAAAAGCCAAGAATGAGATTTTTCCACTCCTGTCGGTGCTTCAAAAACCACTACCAATTTTTGCCAAGCCGTTGCTCAGAAATGGTTCAAGGTACAATAGCAGTTCACTTTTGCCACTGAGATAATCATGGCTGATCTTGATGAGAGACAGAAGGTAATTCCATGGTGGTCTGATAAACTGGAAAGTCCAAAAAGCATTCTAAAATAAAACATTTTCTTATTCAGTCCTTTTCTCTCTCTTTCTTTTTTTCCTGCTCTCCATAAGAGGCATACTGTGAAAGGGAAGTACCGGAAGCTGGAACAAAACGTTTCCATCTGGTGCCCAGAGAACAGGCGACGGGGTCCATGAAATCAGAAAGAGTCAAGCTTGACACAAAGAAGACTTTATTGAACCAGGCTCTATTCAAGGCAGAAGAGAGACACAGAAAGGCTAAATATTTCACCTGAAATAAATTCCTGCTGAAGCGCTGCACTTAAAAGCTCAAACTAAAGTTGCCAAAACAGACCAGGAATGTCTATGGGAGATCCTTAGTCCTCCAGGTCATGGTTGTCCCAAAGGTGCTTTTTCAGGAGGCAACTGGACTTTCTTGTTTCTCTTTGAAGATGTTTCGCTTCTCATCCAAGAAGCTTCTTCAGCTCATGAAGCTTCTTGGATGAGAAGCGAAATGTCTTCCAAGAGAAAAAAGAAAGTCCAGTTGCCTCCGGAAAAAGCACCTTTGGGACAACAGACTAGGAAGTTTTGAAACTGTCCGGTCTCGAAGAAAGCCAGACCTTCTCTCCCAACTGCTTCTAGCTTCCATCCCTGATCCTCCTGCCTGCAC
>NW_015407689.1:0-2303 GCF_001527695.2 Protobothrops mucrosquamatus
GAGGAGGAGGAGGAGGAGGAGGAGGAGGAGGAGGAGGAGGAGGAGGACAATGACTATGGAGTCCTTGGTGCTCTCTGAGCTTGCTTGTTTTTTTGCAGACGTTTCATGACCCAACCAGCTAATGTCATCCAGTGCTAGCGAGGAGTGCTGTTTGCTGTCTCCGTTTATATCCTGGGGTCTTGCCTGTCTGGGTGAGGGGGGTGGTGGTCTTAGGGATTCTTTCTTGACGATCCTAGACCAGGCCAAATCCAAAAATGCCGGGGAGTTTCCAGAAGCCTGGCACTCTGACAAATCAGCCATCCATAGACACATAGACATCAACAACGTCTATGGACTATGCAAAAGAGGCAAAGAGCCCAAAAGGGAACAAAAAGACCCCAGCCCCTCTCCCACCGGGGATCGGCACCCAGATGGGCATAGATTTACTCCAAGGTCACCTTCAGACCAGCAGTCAAGCAAGCAACACCCCCATCAAGAAACGGCCACAGAGCCATCAGTAGACAGCCCAACCAAAGAATCTCTAAGACCACCACCCACCCACCCACCCACCCAGACGGCAAGACACCAGGATATAAACCCACAGCAAACAGCCCTTCTCACTAGCACTGATGACGTTACCTAGTTGGGTCATGAAAACCACCAAGCTCAGAGAGCACCAAGGACACCTCAAATTATAAAGTAATTATTATTAAAATGATTATATTATAAATTATTGTAAAGTAATTATTATTAAAGCAAATATTATTAGATTTGCAAATGACACTAAATTAGGGGGGATAGCCAATACTTTAAAAAATAGGCTCAAGATCCTTCTAGGCCCTATCTAGAACCAGCAATCCCTCACACCAAATATCCAACAGTCATCAGCCCCAGCCCCAGGGAAGCAGGATATGACCCACCACCATCAGAATACCAGAAAAGCACACTCAGACTCAGGTCAAAGTTCATATCACAGGAACAACTCCAAACAAAAGCTCAAGAAGGTATAAAAACCCACCACTCCCTACTACATGTGGTCAGTTTCTTTTCCAGAGCCATCTTTCTGTCTGGCTCTCCTCTTCAATAAACTGCAACCTTCTTTCCAAAGCAGTCTCCATTTTGTTTATTCCCGGCTTGGACTGGACCCTGACGAAGATTTTTTCTTTCAACATAATAGTTCCTGAACTATACCTTCTTGGTCCTTCATATGATTTGAACTCTTTTGTTCTTAACTGGGCGACTTCTGAATCCTTGGCTGAATCCCACAGACTAAGTTTCCCCAAACCAATTTGGTCCCCTCCCTTCTTCATGTGACTTCTCACCTTCCGGAAAGGTTGCCTTCGCAGGACGACGGCTCTTCACACCTAATTTCCTCCGTCCCAATATACTCTGTGGGAAGTTTTGACATCTTAATCTTGATGTTCATTATGGATTCCAGAGTGATCTCCATAGGTTCATCAATAAAGCTGGACAAAAGGGAATAGAGTTACAAGAGATAAGAGAATCAGTCTACTAGAGATCCAATGTCCAGGTTTTCACATTTAGAATAGAATTGGATCGGAATAAGAATAGAATAGAATAGAATAGAATAGAATAGAATAGAATAGAATAGAATAGAATAGGAGCTGGAAGGGACCTTGGAGGTCTTCTAGTCCAGCCCCCTGCTCAAGCAGGAGAACCTATATCATCTCAGACAAGTGACTGTCTAGCTCTAGCCTCTTCTTAAAAACCTCCACTGATGGAGCACCCACGATTTCTGGTGGCAGCTGTTCCACTGGTTAACTGTCCTCTCTGTCAAGAAGTTTCTCCTTAATTCAAGGTTACTTCTCTCCTTGATTAATTTCCAACCATTGTTTCTTATCCTGCCCTCAGGGGCTTTGGAGAATAATGTGACCCCCACTTCCTTGTGGCAGCCCCTCAAATACTGGAATAATTGCTATCATGTCTCCCCTATTTCTTCTTTTCTTTAGACTAGCCAAACCCAAGTCCTGCAGCCGTTCTTCATATAATAATAATAATAATAATAATAATAATAATAATAATAATAATAATAATAATAATAATAATAATAATAATAATAATAATAATAATAATAATAATAGTAGTAGTAGTAGTAGTACTAGTCGTAGTAGTAGTAGTAGTAGTAGTAGTAATAATAATAATAATAATAATAATAATAATAATAATAATAATAATAATAATAATAATAATAATAATAATAATAATAATAAAGTTGGAAGGGACCTTGGAGGTCATCTAGTCCAACCCCCTGCTCAGGCAGGAAACCCTATACCATTTCGGACAAATGGCTGTCCAGTCTCTTC
>NW_015407690.1:0-2303 GCF_001527695.2 Protobothrops mucrosquamatus
GAGCCAGCCGTGTGCTGCAGCTGCCAAAAAAGCCAACACAGTGCTGGGCTGCATTAACAGAGGGATAGAATCAAGATCACGTGAAGTGTTAATACCACTTTACAATGCCTTGGTAAGGCCACACTTGGAATACTGCATCCAGTTTTGGTCACCACGATGTAAAAAAGATGCTGAGACTCTAGAAAGAGTACAGAGAAGAACAACAAAGATGATTAAGGGACTGGAGGCTAAAACATATAAGAAACAGCTGCTGGAATTGGGTAGGTCTAGTTTAACGAAGAGAAGGACGAGGGGGGACATGATAGCAGTCTTCCAGTATCTCAGGGGCTGCCCCAAAGAAGAGGGAGTCAAGCTATTCTCCAAAGCGTCTGAAGGCAGGACAAGAAGCAACGGATGGAAACTGATCAAGGAGAGAAGCAACCTAGAACTAAGGAGAAACTTCCTGACAGTGAGAACAATTAACCAGTGGAACAACTTGCCTCCATAATGTGTGAATGCTCCAACACTGGAAGTTTTTAAGAAGAGAATGGACAGCCATTTGTCCGAAATGGTATAGGGCAGGGGTAGGAAACTTTGGCTCTTTTATGACTCGTGGACTTCAACTCCCAGAATTCCTGAGCCAGCATGGCTCAGCTTGGAAACCTCTCCCTTTCCCCTCAGAATGGCTGGCTCAGGAATTTTGGGAGTTGAAGTCCACGAGTCATAAAAGAGCCAAGGTGGCCTACCCCTGGTATAGGGTTTCCTGTCTGAGCAGGGGGTTGGACTAGATAACCTCCAAGGTCCCTTCCAACTTTATTTATTTATTTATTTATTTATTTATTTATTTATTAATTATTATAATAATAATAATAACAACAACCCTGTTACTAATTTAACTGCAGTGATTCACATAATTCTGCATAGCTGTAGAATTGATGCTTCCCAAGAGTCATTTAACATAGTAAAGAGCTTAAACAGTTTTTTCCATCCTGACGCCTACCAATTTTATATTTGGAATTCGACCACCCTGAATGAGGATGGTGAGGGATCAGATTAGACCTTCCTAAAGCTTGCTAATAAAAAGTGCAACTAAAGGCCCTATAAGAAACTCTTGTTAATTGTCATACAGGTAGCAAAATGGCTTTGTTTGAAAAAAAACCCCTCAAATTATTCTAACGCCAGCAAATTTCCAACTTGTTTTTAAATCTCACGTGGGAAGCCTGAAAAGTCAGAGATAAGGGAACAAAGATATTTTTTTAAAAAAAGGCCCTCTGTACACTTCAGTTTTTTGTTTCCACAAGAACTGTGTTTGTGGCTCATAATAGCCTACAGAAGAGGAACTGCTGAAAATCCACCATTTTAAAATAAAGTTTCCCAAAAAATAATAATAATACCCACCGCCTTTATTCTGGCAGCACTGTTCTGATTTATCAGTCTTTAGCACGTCTGAGGAACTGACATACTGGAGCAGTGACACCGCCTTTTTCATCCAAGCATAAAAAGTGCACCATTAAATGCTTGAAATTTAGCAAACCTAAATTTCCATCGTATTATTGGAAATTTAAACACTTATTCCCTGTGCAACTTTTCATTTTAGCTCCACGATCCTGCCAGGTAGATTATGCTGAGGTATAAATCTGGTTAATCCGATTAGCACTGTGACTAATTAGGAATGGGCCTTGAACTTGGAAATAGTTTAATATTTTACAAGCATGCCTGTGGTACAAGTGCTCACGCCATCACTTTTTGCTTGGAAGGTAAAAAAAGATGGAAAAATGGGGCAGGAGAGATTGGTTTTTTTTTTCAACTGTTCTTCAAATCTTGTTGCAATCTAGTTGCTTCTCACCTCAAGGAAAGCTGCCAGAGATTTTCAGGAATCTAGGATCCTACTAGCTTGCCTACCGCTCTTTTGAGGTTTAATTTGACTGCTTGTATTCCCTAAGGAAATAGGAGCAAATGGAGTGCTCCACTAACAAAACAGTAGAAGGAGCAGGATTTCCATACTAATGAAAGTGGAGAGGTTGATCTTAATTACTGGGAAAGCAATTAAGGAGGAGTCATAACAACATCATGCTATCTTGGCCCCAAGCATAATCCTCTTTGTGACTCTTCAACTTAAAAAAAGAGAAGAAGAAACAGCAAGTCTCAAACCACCTCCAAAACAAATAAAAATCCAGAAAGCACCTTGACCACATAAACACACAATTATGTTCTTACGAGGAGCATCAACTGCCTGGCTTTAGGACTGGTTAAGCCTCTCTTTGGAGGCCAAAGTCAAAACAGCCTCATTCTATTTTTGACCCTTTTTAATCCCGCGCACAAAA
>NW_015407691.1:0-2303 GCF_001527695.2 Protobothrops mucrosquamatus
CAAGTGTGATTCGATATAGGAACTGGGCAGAACACAGCATGTTCTCAACCATGTCATGTTATAACAGGGGTCTTCAAAAGTGGCCCTTTTATGACTTGTGGACTTCAACTCCCAGAATTCCTCAGCCAGGCACACGTGCCTGGCTGAGGAATTCTGGGAGTTGAAGTCCACAAGTCATCAAAGGGCCAAGTTTGAAGACGCCTGTTCTAGAGTCTCAACTTTTTTATTATTATTATTGGGATGTGATGATGGTGGAAGAAGCGGGGATGAATTTGGGGGGAAATCTATGCAACATTCTAAATGAATGTGATCCAGAGGGGGGGGGAAAATAACTCTGTTAAAGGACAGGAATGTAGGTTAGGCAGTTAAAGACTATTTAGAGATTCGAGAACGAATGGGAATCGTGACCGGTGAGCATTCTGCTTAGAAAAGACCGGTGCGCACTTTGAAGGCATGACTTAAAACAGAAACCTCCTCTTGCTTAAACGTGACAAAGATATGTATAACTTTAAAAGCGTGACTTATTTCGTTTTATATATATATATAATGAAAGATTAAGCATCAGTGAAGGGATACAAGGTGATATGGATATTTCTGGATGTGGGAAAGACCAATTTTTAGCCAGTGTCAAGAGTGGATTTTGAAGAAACAAATGAGCGTACCAGAAAGGGGAAAAGATACAGACAGTCCTTGACTTACAACGGTTCATTTAGCGACCGTTCGAAGTTACAACGGCACTGAAAAAAGGGAACTAGGACCGTTTTTCACACTTATGACCGCTGCAGCCTCCCCAGGGCCACGTGATCAAAATTCAGACGCTTGGCAACTCACATTTATGACGGTTTGCAGCGTCCCCCGGGGTCACGTGATCCCCTTTTGCAAACTTCTGACAAGCAAAGTCAAGGGGGGGAGGCAGATCCACTTAACAACCGTGTTCCTAACTTAACAACTGCAGTGATTCACTTAACAACCGTTGCAGAAAAGGTTGTAAAACGGGGCAAAACTTGCTTCACGACTGTCTTGCTTACTGATGGGAATTTTGGGTTCCAGCTGTGATTGGACGACTACGACTTCCATGGTTTAAGTTCTAAAAAAAGTGAACGCGACACACACAGGCATACACCTTTTAACAAAACCTGCTTTTTTTCTTCTTTTCTGACATAAAAAGTTTGCACCTTTGCTACAGCTGAGTTTTGAAAAGGGGTTAGAAGGCTCAGGCCTGCCCCCCAAAATAATAATAATTTAAAAAAAAACCACACAAAACGGCAGGCTGTTACTTTTGACGGATGCACTGAGGCAGCTGAAAGTTGTTTAGCTGTTAAGTGTGGTTGTTGAGGGTTCACAAGTCCCAAGAGCTACCCACCTGCCAAACCCAATGCACTTCCTGCCTTGCCTGGCCAGACTTAACGCTCTGAATTTTTAAGTCACAACTGTAGAAATAAATTTAAAAAAAGAGAGAGGGATCTTGTAAAAAGTCACAAATGAGGCACATATTTTTCCCAACACCCAGAAGTGGCGGTTTGTGGAGGTCGAAGTTGAACAGATCCAGAAACCTACTAAACTCTGAATTTTCAACAGCAATGGAGGGAAAAAAAGCTGGGTTTTTCATTTATCAATGTCATTATAAATCTCACTCGTTTCCCATGGGGTGAAATCACAATTAACCCGGCCTTGCCAAAAATTAACGCCGAATCTCCAGAAGTGGTGAATGCTCCAACACTGGAAGTTTTTAAGAAGAGACTGGACAGCTATTTATCCGAAATGGTATAGGGTTTCCTGCCTGAGCAGGGGGTTGGACTAGATGACCTCCAAGGCCCCTTCCAACTTTATTATTGTTGTTATTATTATTATTATTTTGCGTATGTTTATTTATTTAGTTTACACTTTACAGGCAGGTCGTCCTTGACTCGCAGCTGTTTATTTAGTGACCATTCAAAGTTACAACGGTACTGGGGGGGGGAAATGACTTTTGACCGTTTTTTCACACTTATGACCGCTGCAGCATCCTCGGCGGTCACGTGCTCAAAATTCGGACACTCGGCAATTGATTCGCATTTACGATGGTTTGCGGCGTCCCGGGGTCACCTGATCTCCTTTTGCGACCAGAGTCAACGAGGGAGCCAGATTCACTTAACAACTGTGTGACTAATTTAACAACTGCAGTGATTCACTTAACAACCGGGGCAAGGAAGGTCGTAAAAAGGGGCAAAACTCATTTAGCGACTGTCTTGCTTAGCAACAGAAAATTTCGGCTCGGCTGCGGTCGTAAGTCGAGGACTGCCTGTTTGTGGCTAACCGACTCA
>NW_015407692.1:0-2303 GCF_001527695.2 Protobothrops mucrosquamatus
GCGCAGACATGACTGTATTTATAAGCAAGCTCTCCCAGCATCCTGGTTATACCCTGACGATGATGGCAGTTTTAGGCCATCGAAAGCTTGGTTTTATTTATTAAAACTGTATTGTTTTATACTTCCTGGTGATCACTTTGTTGTCTTTTAAAAATATGTTCATACCCAGGAATCGATCTTCTATTTTTAATGTTATTTTTAATATATATATATATATATATATGCCATCGTTTCACATTAGCTGACAAAATTCCCAGCAGTTCCTCAGGGGTGGGGGAGTGGCACTAAAAAGGCATGAAACCACCAAACTACCTTTCCTTTGAAAGCTATGCTGGCTAGCTTCAATCCTAAAGTCAGAAAGTTAGATGAAGCAAGAGTTTTTACTAATTGGAAAAACACATCACCCAAACTCCATTGAGGGGCAATTTCATTAGTGGGGGTGTGCACATGGAAACCAGCCGTTTGTTTCAACTACGTGAGCCCAAAGCCCATCTGTTCAGCTCCTGCGCAGGAACCATATCTTTGAATCCCAAAGCCTCAGAGCTAATCCTAGAAGGGTGCAAATGCCATATGTGGAAGAGACCATACTCATCCCTTTAAATAAACAAAAGGCAGAAGACATGCACTTTAGTAGGAGAAATCCAGAATCCACAGTGAGGCAAGATTTTATTATGGCAAAGATGAAGATTCCCTCAAACTGAGCTGGATTCCTGGCTCATGTAATTATTGTAGTAAATGGCATGTATTTACCATTGCCTTTTAATGGGACTCCCCCCCCCCTCCCAGTCTATGCTAAAGTTATATGTGATCTGCAGGTGGCCTTTCATTCAAATACCATCCAGGTCTGAGTCTTCTTTCTCAAGACCAGCCAAGATCACTAGATCTGCCATCTTTTTGGCAACATTTTGATTAATACAAACCAAATGTTTACAAAAATATATGAAAAGAATAATTTAGCAGAATCATAACGGAAGAGAAACAAATCTGCATTAATAGTAAACCCCAAATCAGGGTCTTTTATTTGTTTGTTTGTTTAAATTTACTCTGTTCCTTATGACTAAAATTTTATTCCTGAGGCTTTCAGTTTTCAACCATAAAGAGCACATTGGAGCTACTTCTGTGTCTGAATTACAGTAGCTATTAATATACATACTGTAGTACATACATACATTCACATATACATATACCTATTCATATATATACAGATTAGTTTTTATTAAGTTTCAGCAAAAGATAAAATACAAAAAAACAAAAAACAAAAAAGAGGAATTAGGGGAAAGGGAAGTTAAGGAAAAAGCAAAATTGGGAGTGCAAAGTGAAGAAAAAATTAAAAGAGGGAAAAGAACAATAATTTCCAACTTTCTTTGGTGCAGATACAGAAATAAAATACCTTAATCTCTTAACTCTAAAATTAGCAATAATGCCCATTATTTCTATAATCATAAATAGGTTTCTAATTGTCAAATCCCAAAATTGATCAAGCATAATATCATATCCAAAATTTGCCCATTTAATTGTACAGACTTTGACATATTCATGTTCAATTTTTATTTTCAGTAAAAGCTTCTATATCTTAGTAATAACATGCTTACCATTAGTACACAAATCCCACTCAAAGTCAATTTTCTCATTTGTAAAATCAAAACCCTTCTTGGCCAATTTAAATATTTTTGTCAACTGAACATAGGCAAACCATTGCACAAGTATCACCTTCCATTTCCAAGTCTCTTGTTTTTAATTTAGGTAAATTTTCAAAAAAAAAGTCAATAAACCAGCATAGGTCAACCATCTATCATTTCTCTTCTTAAAAAATAAATTCTTGGGGTAACAACCATACAGGAATTTTGGAAGTCAATCTTGCTTTATACCTGTATCGAATCCTCAGTATAGCACACCTAATAAAATGATTTTTAAAATCTATATTAACCATAAGTTTATCATACAACAAATAGCCATGCCACCCAAATCTCAAATCATATCCTTCCAGTTCCAATAATCTCTTCTTTCTCAAAGTCACCCACTCTTTCCTCCAGACAGCAAACAATAAAATTTAATTTTAGATAGTTAGGTAGTTCTATTTAGGTAGTTCTAATACTTTAGCATCCCTTTAACATCTTGCAACAATTATATTTAATTCTTAGTTTCTTACCTTGCCTATAAACTTAGAAATATATTTTTGTCTTTGTTTAAATGATACTTCAGTCATCAGTATTGGTATTGTTTGAAATAAAAATAACATCCTAGGTAAAACATTCATCTTAATCACTGAAATCCTATCCAACAATGTCAGTTTTAATTTGTCT
>NW_015407693.1:0-2303 GCF_001527695.2 Protobothrops mucrosquamatus
GGGAAATTTTTAGAGGGGTTTTAAAAGCAATTTTAATAATTAATAAGGCCAAATTTAATATTTTATTTTAACTTTGTTTTAATGATAGTTTTTGGGGTATTTCTGTAGTTGTTTTTATCAGGCTGTCAGCCGCCCTGAGTCCGCAAGGAGAAGGGCGGGGTAAAAATTCAATAAATAAATAAATAAATAAATAAATAAACCTGTCATTAAACCCGTGTTCAAATCTATTTCAGTCCTATCCAATGCACCTTGTTCTACTTCCATAACATCATTTACATATAGTCCATCAATGATGGCAACCATTCTTAAAATAAACTTCTGAATACATTGTTCACAAATATCCTTCAGTACATTTAGTTGAAATGGTAGTCCTTGGTAGTCTTTGGTTAACAATGGAATTCCCATTGCTTAGTGATATGGTTGTAAAGCATGACATCACATGCAATAGCAATCCTGGCAGTCCCCCTTTGTCAGGCCCAAACCCAAAGATAACACAGTGAGATACCATCAAGTCCAATTCTTTATTTGCTTACGCCTAATATATAGTTACAACCTTTTAAATTAACCTTAGAGAGGTTGTAGGATGTGGCTACCCTGAAACTTTTCTTCCCTCCCACATTCAGTCTAGGACTCTGCAGTTTCTTGTTTTGGGCCATTTTTTGAAATGTGCTGCCTCCTCCCTGGGAAGCTATAGGGCAGTGTTTCTCAACCTTGGCTACTTCAAGACATGTGGACTTCGGCTCCCAGAATTCCCCAGCCAGCCAAGCTGGCTGGGGAATTCTGGGAGTCAAAGTCCACACGTCTTCAAGTTGCCAAGGTTGAGAAACACTGCTATAGGGAGATCCCCTCTACTTCTGCTCCAGCTGCACATTCCATCATACCCTTGCTATTGTTAATGGGATCCCACCTTCACTAGGTGAGGACCCACCCTAATTCAAAGCAATTACCAGTTTGGCCCCTCTGAGTCTTGATAAGGTAATGTGACCAATTTCTCTGCCTATCTCTTTGGTTGCCCACCTACATGTTGCCACCAGCTGCCTTTGCCACCCAGCCCTGTCCACTACTGCCACACCTACTGCATCACACACTATTGCTGTATCGTCTTGGACCTTCTTTTATGCCATCTTCTTTTGTGCCGGTGCAATTGGAACTTCTTTCACACTCTTCCCATCTGAAGTAACATCCAATGGTCAATGAACAAATGGACAGTAAGCAACGGCTATCTGTAAATATTGTCTACATTGATGAAAACATAAAGGAATAGGATATTTTTTAAAAAAAAACATGGTACAGTAGCATCACACTTATTTCAGAAGCACTAAGGCGCTTCTAGGTTGAAAGGATAAAGCGGTGACATTATTGTTACCTATGGGATACCCAGTTGAAGACTCCTTCCATGTCCCCAGGTGAAGCTGGAGCAAAGGATGGGAGCTCACCTTGTCCCATGACAGCATTCAAATCTCAAACACCGGTTTGCTGCTAGTCAACCCAGCATCCTAACCACGCAAGCCACCATGCTCCACCATAGGTATAATAAAATCATATCTTAGCAACCATATTTGAATAGGTTTTTTTCTGGCTTGAACCGTTTGCTCTTGATTCCAAAGCTAATTGTAATTTTAATATATCTGATTTTTCACTTTGAAATAAACTCACAGGAGCACATGAAGCTTCCATATTATAATCTACAGTGATATAAGTATTCCTTTCCTGCAAATATATTATGATGTTATTGGGTAACATCTGTTTATGGTAATATCTTATGTTAGCTAAAGCCTGGATTTCTTCCTTTCCATACTCTTACTGAATATGAAATCCATCTCAAAGGCCCAGTGGATGATGCTTCATGTTCCAATCCTTTGGAGACACAACTTCAACACTTGATCTCTTGGCTGGGATGGGAAGTTCAGAAATGAATCATCAGCTCGCAGCACATTGAGATCTTACACTGTCCCCTTAATTTCTTTTCTTTAGCTAAATGTAGTGGGGAGGGAGTGTGGATGAAGCTCAGTTACCAAACCTACTCAATCTACCTTTGTTCCACTGTTCTTAACCATTACTTCAGGATTACGCTTGATTGCCAGCCAAAGACAAAAAGCAGCCAAAAAGGTACTTACGACTCTAAAAATACAAGCAAAGGAATAATTGAGCTGTCCTGCTGTGCTATTACACCCTTTCTGTCATTTTCTGCATAATGAAATGGCAGTCTAAACATTTGTACCAAGGCATATTTTAATTTGAGTAATTTTCTTTGATCTCAGTAGGAATAACATCTAACGTTTCAGTTTGGTTTTGTCCTGCCC
>NW_015407694.1:0-2303 GCF_001527695.2 Protobothrops mucrosquamatus
ACATGACAGAGCAAAGTATAATTTAAAACATTTTCCCCAAGGAAACTAGAGTCACTCTAGATTAGATTGGCAGCCCATCAGTCTAATAAACGAACAAACAGAGTAGAGTTTTGAGAATATTGTAGGTTGTGCCAAATGCATTTTTCTACTTTGTTCTTCAACATAAACAATTCTTTGAACTGAGGGGACCTTGGTGTGCCCTGAGCTTGCTTGTTTTCTTGCAGACGTTTCATTACCCAAACTAGGTAACATCATCAGTGCTAAGTGATGATGCTAGCGACAGTTCTTTGAACACTCTCTAATTTAGAATCCTTGCAAGAGCTACTATCTGAAAGCTATAAGAACTTCTTGTGAATGCTCCTGATTTGGACGCACCAGTTTCCTAGTCATTCAACGAAAGAAGAGGAAAGTGTTGAGGCTAATCAGTGTAAATTAAAAGAAGGATTCAGATTAAGCCACACAGGTCAAAGCAAAGCAGTGATACCACTATGGCAAAGATGTGAATAGCTCAATCCATCTTCAGGCTGCCAAAAAAAAAGAGAGACAGTGACTCACTGAGGGTTAAGTCTCTGTTTGAAAAACAGTTTCTCCAGAGGCTTACCAGGAATCAGCTGGGTCCTCCTCACCACCATTTTCCCCTCCTGTAATTCTAAGTATTCTCTAACTAAAATAACACCGCTTTGATAAGATTTCAACAATCGAACAATACTATATGTGTATAGGAAAAACCTTTTTTTCCCAAAGGCCTAAGCCTAAAACTATTCTTAGGAATGGGCGAGGGACAATTCAGTGCATAAACAATTCAGGCACTTGTTGAATGAAAAGAAAGGCCCAAGGTTTCCGAGCCAAATTTTTCCACCTGGAATGCCTATAGTTAGAAAATAAAAACATACCTGGCACCAGCACAGAGAAATCAAAGCCACAATGCTGTAAACTTTTTCTATGTTTTGGATTCAAGTTCAGGACGGCATATTTAGATATCTATTTTTGTAGGTGTCAAAGGAAAAAGAAATCAGAAAAAACAAATTGAAGATACAAATGCAAAGGTTTGGTTCAAACTCCTCGTGTTACTGTTAATATATAAAAAGGAGTCTTCATATTTTTACTCATAGTTACAATGCTTAGTTCTGTAAGCAGAAATTGTTACATCACATTATTTTAGCCTATTCTGATTGTGTGTTCTGAACATTTATAGAGAGAGGGGGGTGGTATAATACTGCAAAATACTGTAGCATTCATATCATTCTGATTTTCAAAAATGTTTTTGGGCCCTACAAAGACCTCAGTGGAATTCCAGAGGTTTGGTAGCCATGTCCTAATGTTCTTAAGAAAGTCTGCTTGCTAAACATGGTGCACACCCAAGTGTCTGGTAGGAATTAATAGACTTCTTTAGTTACCACATTTACTAGAAAGTGAGGAAAGAGTCCAACTCATTTTTGGAATCAGAGTTGTAGATGAAATTTTAGAATTTGTACACAGTGGTTAAGACTCCATTTTATGCAACCAGGCTGAGTTGTTGATGATGAAACATGAGGAATGTTTTCTTTGAAAATTATTTTTTATGCTGAGCAGCCAAGATGAGATGAGCAGGCAACTGAAGGAGGAAGAGAAGCAGGGAGGAGACTTCATCAACCATTATACTGCAATAGAAGGGCAGTTTGGGGTTGATGAGTTTTTGTGCCAAGGTTCACTTCTGAAGTGAGCGTTCAGCTTGTTTTAAATGCTGGTGCTTATTATTACCGCTATTTTTAGCTACTTTTAAAAATCTCTCTGATGTTATAATTGGTTGTGGAACTATTTTTACTCTGAAAGATACCTAGAGAGTTCAGTTTTCAGGGGGTACCTCTTCAGCCTCTACTGCAAGAGCAGGGCAGAGAAAATGGAGGGAAAAAAATTCATACAGACATGGAACATATTGATCCAGATAAAGATTGTATTGACTGGGGAAGAGGTACAGTATTCCAGAACATAACACCCCCCCCCAAAAAAAACCACAACCCATTATAAAGAAAGATTGATTTGAAGAAAAAAAGTGGGGGAGGATATTTTGTTTTTATTTTCAGAAGCTGCAAAAGAATTGGGGGGGGGGCGAGGCAAACTAAAAGAAATCCACCCTGAGGGAAACCTTATCCTGACCCCAAAATTTCGTATCTCTTTTTCTTCCCTTGTTGCATTCTTGAAGGTGAAATCAAGCCAAATGTCCACCTCTTGCCCCTTCCTCCACACCCTCCCCATTTCTTATAAAACAATTTCCAATGAGTGTACAGCTAAGCATAAACAGCCAGTATGCAATTGTTGAACAG
>NW_015407695.1:0-2303 GCF_001527695.2 Protobothrops mucrosquamatus
AGCCGGACTGGCCTAAGGGGTATTTTAATTTGGTTTTTAAAATAATTTTAAAAAGAAACGGCCAATAATGAATATTTCATTTTAATCATATTTTAAAATTAGTATTATTGTATTAGTTATCTGTTTTAACTGGCTGTAAGCCGCCCTGAGTCCGTTAGGAGAAGGGCGGGGTATAAATTTGATAAATAATAAATAATAATAATAATAATAATAAGTAAGGAGAGAAGCAACCTAGAACTAAGGAGAAACTTCCTGACAGCGAGAACAATTAACCAGTGGAACAACCTGCCTTCAGAAGCAGTGAATGCTCAGTCAGGAAACCTTATACCATTTCAGACAAATGGTTGCCCAATCTCTTCTTAAAAGCCTCCAGTGATGGAGCACCCACAACTTCTGAAGGCAAGCCATTCCACTGATTAATTGTTCTCACTGTCAGGAAATTTCTCCTTAATTCTAGGTTGCTTCTCTCCTTGCTTAGTTTCCATCCATGGTTTCCTATCCTGACTTTGGGTGCTTTCAATTCTTCAGTTCCTTCCAATTTTCCAAAAATTCTGCCAATAGGAGAGGGATAGAGAAACTGCAGACAGAAACAGGGTTTGCTGTTCTTATAAGGGCTGAAACAAAGGTTTGGGAACAATCCCCCTTCCCTTTGTTCTCTTGAAGTAGGACACACACGCACTCATTTCCCATGTGTCACTTGGAACAACTGTCACCGAGAGGCCAAGCGCCTTAAATACGATTGGGACCTGAAGCTGTCCTGTCTAGCAACTCTGGAGAGCATTCTCCTCCAAAGCTGGGGCATGTTCAAAGAGAACATTTTTTTTAACCCAAAGCAGCTTCTCCAGAGAATGCACAACTATCTCTAAATACAAGCAAACAATCCACCAAGCCAGCTAATGGGCGTCTTTGGTTACACCAATTAATAGCACTGCTTGACTGCCTATTGGTAAAAAAAAAGCCCCAGATGTTTACATGCGCTCTCTCAGCAGAAGAGGAAAAACACGAACATCTGCACATCTCCTAAATGCACACCTGTTGCCAGGATTATTCAGAAAGGTGATCTGGCCCCTCCAGGCTCAATAACAGAGGAGAGGAAAGGAAAGGAGAAAGGGAAAAGGAAAGAAAAAAGGAAAGGAAATGAAAAAGGAGAAAGAAGGAAGGAAGGAAGGAAGGAAGGAAGGAAGGAAGGAAGGAAGGAAGGAAGGAAGGAAGGAAAGAAGGAAGGATGGATGGATGGAAGGATGAAGGAAGGAAGGAAGGAAGGAAGGAAGAAGGAAGGAAGAAGGAAGGAAGGAAGGAAGGAAGGAAGGGGGAAGGAAGGAAGGAAGGAAGGAAGAAGGAAAGAAGGAAGGAAGGAAGGAGGAAGGAAGGAAGGAAGGAAGGAAGGAAGGATGAAGGAAGGAAAGAAGGAAAGAAGGAAAGAAGGAAAGAAGGAAAGAAGGAAGGATGAAGGAAGGAAGGAAGGAAGGAAGGAAGGAAGGAAGGAAGGAAGGAAGGAAGGAAGGAAGGAAAAGGGACAAAACAAATCACACAAAGATAACAATCTAGGGTTCCATGAATTTAATTCTACAACCCAGAAGAGTTTCTATCTACAATTCTGACACACAAAATTAAGTTACAACCCAAACAACAATAATCTGGTTAAATTGTTTCCTTTTCCCTCTGTGATGTAAATAGCGTTGGAAAACTTTGGGAAGGAGGCCAACAGCAAATTATTCTGCAATTCGATACTCAGTCCTCTCTTAATTAGGTAAGCGAAGGGTGTTTGCAGCAACACCAGAGAAGCAGAGTTTCATTCTACAAGTAATCTGTCCTTAGGAAATGAATGGTACTTACAGATAGAACTATCTAAAACCAGACTGATTGCCTTCCACGGCCATGAGGACTGGCAACTTTAAATAATTTTCATAACTAACTTTGCTCCTAATGTGCATTCAAAGAGCCACATCCCTCCCTCTCACAGTCACAGTTCCCTGCACCAACACAAATCTACGCAAACATATAACGAAAATAACAGATGTAACAGCAACGTGAGTTTGTGGGCTGGATTTCAATAATATATTAAATGTCTTGTAGAAAATCTTCTGCTAATCTAATTTAAAAATCACTGAATTCTAATTACTAAAGTTCTGCCTTTATGCAAGGAAGTGGAAGAGGTGTTTTGTTTTGTTTTTCAATAGAAAGAGACTCTAACCAAGCTGGTATTTTGTTGGTCAAAGTACTAAAGCAGTTAACAATTTACAAAGTTGTGCTAAGGTGGGCCAGTGTAAAAGGCTTGCAAACCAAACAGCAGGAGGAAAAGC
>NW_015407696.1:0-2302 GCF_001527695.2 Protobothrops mucrosquamatus
GATATATTTTGGTTTGGAGAAGATGGATAGATTATATTGAGAATAAATATGGAACTAAAAAGTTTCATTTGGTTTTTGAGTAAATTTTAGATTGTTAATGTAGTTTATTTTTTTTAATTAGTAATAATAATGTTTAATATGTTTGTTCAGAAGAGAGCTAAAGGATGTTATAGAATTGTTAACTTAAGGGTGATATAATTTAAGACAGAGTATAATTATTGTATTGTTAACCCTGTGTGTGGCTCTGGGAAGTCGGGGGGGAGGGAGGGGGGGGATGCTGGGTTTTGGGGAGGAGGGGAGTTATATTGTAAAACTTTAAAAAAATTTCAATTAAAAAAAAAAAAAGTTCAGTTTGGGGGTTTCATTGTTATTTAAACACCTATTAGCCCTATTTTTACACAAAATCTCCATCTGGTAAGGGGGGGAAAGGTAATCTATAATATTTTCTACTTGCATTGCTTTTAGCTAGTCTGTATTTCTTATTCATCTCATGAATTTTCTTAACATTCCAGCCTTGAGATCTGCTTATGATTTTTTTCTCCTAATGATGCTTTTTATTAAAGAGTCAAATATATATAGATATATATATAAATCTTACCTGGCGAACTTTAGCTATGGGCTGATTATTTGCAGGACAGTATGTAGTCACAACCTAAAGAAAAAACATTTCAGTCCCATTTAGTAACCATCCCTACAATCATAAACCTCATGGTCAAAAGCTGGCACAAGTTGTGGCATTGGCTGGATCCAAATCAACAGCAGTTTTTATGCCAAGTCACATTATAGGAACTGATAAATCAGAATGAGTTCAGGCAAAAGTCAAAAGTCCAGGAATCAAGCTGTACAAGAAGTAGCTGAATGCTAAATGCAGAAAAAATAACAGCAAGACATGTTGATGATTTTCAAAGACCTGAAATGCAGAATTGTCTCTGTACTTCCACAGGAAAGCTCAAATCCAAAAGAAGAAATTGCAAGGAAGGTTGTTTCAACTGCACATTAATTGAAAGAGCATGAGCTTTATGACAAGTATCAGATGATAGCTGAAGGCAGCAGGCTTTCGTTCACTGGAAGCTTTTAATCAGGCAGATTAATCAAGCTTTTAATCATTGCAAATCCTGCACTGTACAGGTAACTAAGAAGAATGTGATTGCTTCTAAGTTTCCATCAATTCTCTGATAATCATCCTGGTCATCTTAACTTTGGAATTTACTAATCGGCCACATGCCAATTATTGTTTTAATCTCAGTTGCTTGACTGCAAAATGACAGTGCTTATGCCCTGGAAATACAATTGCTAAATTTCACAACAGATTTGGCTACATTGATTAGGGTTTCCAGGACATGAAGCCCCAATGCCTGTAGATCAGTGGTTCTCAACCTGTGGGTCGGGACCCCATTTGGGGTCGATCGACCATTTCACGGGGGTCGCCAAGCAAGGCTGTCCGCCATTTTTTTGCCCGCCATTTTTTTGTCCGCCATTTTTTTTCCCCTTTTCCGGCGGGTGCCTTACCTCCCTTGGGCTGGGCCAGCTGGTGGTCGGCCTGCTCCGTCTCTGCCACTTGCCAGCTACGCCTCGGCCGGCGCAGGGGGCGGAACCATGCATGTGCGGCGCTCCTGGGCAGGGAAAGTCCTCAACTTACGAACGGTTGTGTAGTCCTCGACTTACGACCGGTTTAGTCCTCGACTTACGACCGGTTTAGTTCTCGACTTACGACCGGTTTAGTCCTCGACTTACGACCGGTTGGGGTCGTGGCATTAAAAAGGTTGAGAACCACTGCTGTAGATCGCCAGCCCATGGAAGAGTACCCAAGGGTGGCACTGGTGACTCATGTCGTCATAAAAGGCATGCAGAAATATTACAATGAGGATAAGTCAGAAAAGTATACTGTCTGCAATGTTTTTAGGTCTACCTGCTGATGAAAGACACAAAAGAGGGAAGAGCCGAAAAAAGCCGCAAGACTGCAAGACACGCATTCTCTTTCCGAGCCGAGAGAAATGAATGATTAAACCGAGACTTGTCTCTTTCTGCCAATTCTAATACGGGCTGCCACCTCAATTGTGAGACGTGGAAACGTTTCTTAAAATGCAAACAAAAAAAAGAAAGAAAAGAAAACCGCAGACTTAAAACGAAGACGCGATGCTAATCTCAAAGAACTGGAGCAGGGGTAGTCAACCTTGGCTCTTTTATGACTCGTGGACTTCAACTCCCAGAATTCCTGAGCCAGCACAGCTGGCTCAGGAATTCTGGGAGTTGAAGTCCACGAGTCATAAAAGAGCCAAGGTTGACTACCCCTGAACTGGAG